>NC_142770.1:53094685-53099685 GCF_988280905.1 Pimephales promelas | reverse complement strand
GAGCCCCAACTCGGCTTACTTTTCGAGTTACAGCCGGTCAAAGTTGAAACTTTAAAGGGCCATATCTCCGGAACCAAGCCGAGTTGGGGCCCCATACACCCGGCGTGGGGGGCCCTCCTAGAGGCCCCCAATACCCCCGAGTGTGGAGCCCCAACTCGGCTTACTTTTCGAGTTACAGCCGGTCAAAGTTGAAACTTTAAAGGGCCATATCTCCGGAACCAAGCCGAGTTGGGGCCCCATACACCCGGCGTGGGGGGCCCTCCTAGAGGCCCCCAATACCCCCGAGTGTGGAGCCCCAACTCGGCTCACTTTTCGAGTTACAGCCGGTCAAAGTTGAAACTTTAAAGGGCCATATCTCCGGAACCAAGCCGAGTTGGGGCCCCATACACCCGGCGTGGGGGGCCCTCCTAGAGGCCCCCAATACCCCCGAGTGTGGAGCCCCAACTCGGCTCACTTTTCGAGTTACAGCCGGTCAAAGTTGAAACTTTAAAGGGCCATATCTCCGGAACCAAGCCGAGTTGGGGCCCCATACACCCGGCGTGTGGGGCCCTCCCAGAGGCCCCCAATAGCCCCGAGTGTGGAGCCCCAACTCGGCTTACTTTTCGAGTTACACCCGGTCAAAGCTGGACAGGAAGTGGCCGTATCTCGGGACCGGAAGGTCCCCGTGGCTCGGGACGGCGGGAGGAGCAAGGTCCCCGAGAGCGGGCCCCGCACCCGCCGCCGCGAGCCGCTGGGACCTCCCGGTCCCGAGATGGGCCCCGTTACGCGCGGGCGACTTTCGGAGAAAACGGCCCGTATCTCGGAGAGGGGAGGTCCCAGCGGCTCGCCCTTTCGGGTGTCGGGGGCTCCCCACGGGCCCTCTCGGAACCCGCCTCCCCCGGGCCCCTGGGACCTTTCCTTCCCGGGCGCCCCCCCGACACGTCGGGCCCCTTTTCTCCGGGACCCGGGGGCCCCGGAGCTCGGGGGCGGGCTCTTTGCGAGGGGCCCGCCGGGACGCCACACTTGACCCGAGTCCGGTGTCTCTGGGCCCCCGGGTCCCCGAGCTACGTGCGTTCGAATTCGGGGCCCTTTTCCGGGCCCGAAAATCCCTCAAAGTCCGAAAACGTGCAGCGGGCGGGGACTTCCGGGGCCCCGGAGGCTCTGACGGCACACCCAGGGAGGTGCACCGTCCTCGGGCACGGCCAGGTGGCCCCCCCCCCGGGGTCCTGGAAGTCCCCCCGCCCCCCGGAGACACCCACACCCACCCACCGGACGGGAAGATTCCGTTTTTCGCCGATATCTCGAAGACGGCCGGGCGAAAAAATTTCAAACTCGGGTCTTCCGTAGGCCTCGAGGGGCCCTATCCAAAGAGGCCACCCGCGTCCCCGGGGGCCTCGGGGTCAGGGAGTTAGGCCCGGTCAAAGGCGCGGCGTTTTTTGGCTTATATCTCGCGAACCCCTGGGCCAATCTTCCCCAAACTCGAATCGACCGTAGTGCCGGACGGGGCCTTTCGAAAGAGCCCACCCACGAGGTCCAACTCGCCCGGGTCCCCGAGTTATAGCCGTTCAAAGTCGGGGGTCCCGGCGAACGGCGATCCGGTAGGGGGCGTCCCCGGGGCCCGCCGCCGCCCTGGTTCGAGCGAGGGCCCCCGTGGGACCTCGCCACCCAAATTTGAGCTCTCTGGGCCTTCGCGTCGCGGAGATACGGGCGATTTTCTCCCGGGATCGTGACGTCATCGGCGGGCGCCATTTCAGAGCGCGGCCGAGGGTTTTCGGCCGATATCTCCGCGAATACTCGACCAAAAACGACGAAACGCATATGGACGCGTTCAGCTCGGCGAGACGGTTCGAATGAGCCCGGCCTCGGCCGGGCACGTCGAGTTTTCGGCGAGATATTTGCGTTTTTCCGCTTCCGGGGCGCTTTGGGGGCCCGTATCTCGGGCCCCCGGGGGCCCACGGGGCTGGGGGCGGTCTCATTCGAAAGGTCTCGTCCCGTTCTCCAGCCCATAAAAATTTGGCGTCGATCGGAGCCGCCTTCGGCGAGCTACGGTCGTTTGAAGCCCCGTGCAGTGGGGTTACCGTCCTTCAAACAGCCGCCGCTCGCAGGGGGAGTCCCGGGGAGGCATGGTTGCCTGTATGACTTGGGCTTAGAGCACCCAGCCCCGCGCTCCTGGAGGAACCTCCGGTGCACAGGGTCTGCTGCAACCAGCCACGTGGGTTTTGAGGGGTAGGGGAGCGTGCGCTCTCCTCCCCGGGCGGGCGGCCGGGCCCTGGGGGCTCGCGCCTCCACGGAGGGACCTCGCTCCCGGGGCTTCGTCCCCGGGGCTCGGGGACTCCGTGGCGGCTCGGCCCCCGGGGTTCGACCCCGCTCGCTCGCTCCAAAACCCAAGTCCAAAACGTGGGGTTGCACGGGAGCTCCGGGCGCGACGGGTCTCCACGCACGGCCCCGGGGAGGGAGCTCCGACCCGGGCCGGAGGCAGATTCGCCCCCTGCCCCCCGGCTGTCCGCCCGGAGCCGAGACGGTCCTAAAACGGGCCTTGGGGGTGATGTAGAAGGGTAACGCTCACCCAACCAGGACTCACACAAACCGATCTGCATCCCAGGCAGGGTGCGGGTCTCCTGGGCACGAATAAAGCCCGATGCCCCGTGGGTGATGTTGGCCCTGGCCACTCAAGGCACTCACCCAAGCCAGAGAGGGTGCACTCTGGCTGGGGAAGCAGATTCAATCTCTGCTGTGGTGGAGCTCTGGAAAAACGCGAAACCTCCAGGAAAAGACGGCCCGATTTCTCTGAAAAGTGCATCCCAGGCAGGGTGCGGGTCTCCTGGGCACGAATAAAGCCCGATGCCCCGTGGGTGATTTTGGCCCTGGCCACTCAAGGCACTCACCCAAGCCAGAGAGGGTGCACTCTGGCTGGGGAAGCAGATTCAATCTCTGCTGTGGTGGAGCTCTGGAAAAACGCGAAACCTCCAGGAAAAGACGGCCCGATTTCTCTGAAAAGTGCATCCCAGGCAGGGTGCGGGTCTCATGGGCACGAATAAAGCCCGATGCCCGTGGGTGATGTTGGCCCTGGCCACTCAAGGCACTCACCCAAGCCAGAGAGGGTGCACTCTGGCTGGGGAAGCAGATTCAATCTCTGCTGTGGTGGAGCTCTGGAAAAACGCGAAACCTCCAGGAAAAGACGGCCCGATTTCTCTGAAAAGTGCATCCCAGGCAGGGTGCGGGTCTCCTGGGCACGAATAAAGCCCGATGCCCCGTGGGTGATGTTGGCCCTGGCCACTCAAGGCACTCACCCAAGCCAGAGAGGGTGCACTCTGGCTGGGGAAGCAGATTCAATCTCTGCTGTGGGTGGAGCTCTGGAAAAACGCGAAACCTCCAGGAAAAGACGGCCCGGTTTCTCTGAAAAGTGCATCCCAGGCAGGGTGCGGGTCTCATGGGCACGAATAAAGCCCGATGCCCGTGGGTGATGTTGGCCCTGGCCACTCAAGGCACCACTCACCCAAGCCAGAGAGGGTGCACTCTGGCTGGGGAAGCAGATTCAATCTCTGCTGTGGTGGAGCTCTGAAAAACACGAAAACCTCCAGGGAAAAGACGGCCCGGTTTCTCTGAAAAGTGCATCCCAGGCAGGGTGCGGGTCTCCTGGGCAAGAACGAAGCCCAATGCCCACCTTGAAACGGAGCCTGGGCTCGACTCTGAAGCCCAGATCTCGAAAAACGACAAAGTACAAAAAGGTGCGGTGGCTCCAAACCTCCATGCCCTCAGACCTCCCTGGCCAGCCCAGGGAGGGTGGCCCGTCCTGGGCCAGACTCAGATTTCCCCCGCCACCCCTGGAGCTCCGCCTGGAGCGAAGACGGTCCTAAAACGGACCATGGGGCTCTTGTAGAGGATGAGGGAGGGAGAGAGGGGCCTTCAGAGAGCCCCTTGGCCGGCTTGACTCTGGAGTCGAATTTGGAAAAATAGACAAAGTCCATAAACGTGCTGTTGGTTCGGACCTCCAGGGCACTCAAGGCACTCACCCAAGCCAGAGAGGGTGCACTCTGGCTGGGGAAGAGGATTCAATCTCTGCTGTGGTGGAGCTCTGAAAAACACGAGAACCTCCAGGAAAAGGCGGCCCGGTTTCTCTGAAAAGTGCATCCCAGGCAGGGTGCGGGTCTCCTGGGCAAGAACGAAGCCCAATGCCCACCTTGAAACGGAGCCTGGGCTCGACTCTGAAGCCCAGATCTCGAAAAACGACAAAGTACAAAAAATGTGCGGTGGCTCCAAACCTCCATGCCCTCAGACCTCCCTGGCCAGCCCAGGGAGGGTGGCCCGTCCTGGGCCAGATTCAGATTCGCCCGCCACCCCTGGAGCTCCGCCTGGAGCGAAGACGGTCCTAAAACGGGCCTTCGGGGATGTATGAGAGAGGGGAAGCGTGGTGGTGGCAAACACAGAGGACCCCCTACCAGCGATCAGACCGTCGTGAGTCCCACTCAGAGTCACTCTGGGTGGGCATGTAAAAATCCAGATTACGCCGCGCTGGAGCTCTGGAAGTTACGAGACCTCCAGGAAAAGACAGGCTGGTTTTCTGAAAAGTGCACCCCAGGCAGGGTGCATCTTTTCCTGGGCACGAGCCCAGCGCACATGGTGTGGTGGTCCGGCTCTGGTGCCAAAGTTTGGGGGAAAAAATAGACAGAGTCCAATAACGTGGTGTGGTTCCAAAGCTCCATGCCCTCAGACCTCCCTGGCCAGCCCAGGGAGGGTGGCCCGTCCTGGGCCAGATTCAGATTCGCCCGCCACCCCTGGAGCTCCGCCTGGAGCGAAGACGGTCCTAAAACGGGCCTTCGGGGATGTATGAGAGAGGGGGAAGCGTGGTGGTGGCAAACACAGAGGACCCCTACCAGCGATCAGACCGTCGTGAGTCCCACTCAGACTCACTCTGGGTGGGCATATAAAATCCAGACTACGCCCCGTCGGAGCTCTGGAAGTACGAGACCTCCAGGAAAAGACAGGCTGGTTTTCTGAAAAGTGCACCCCAGGCAGGGTGC
>NC_142770.1:53077185-53084685 GCF_988280905.1 Pimephales promelas | reverse complement strand
GTTCTTTCGCCGCGCGGGCTGGCTGGGACAGTAATGCCCGGGCTTAAGTGTGGGACCCCCGGGTTCGGCCGGTGGGCTGGTGAGGGTGTAGGCCAGAGCTGTGCAGGAGCTCTGGTTCTCCGAGTCGGGCAGAGGGGTGTACGGCGGTGGGGGTCCCTGCCCAGGGCTCTGGTTCTCCGAGTCGGGCAGAGGGGTGTACGGCGGTGGGGGTCCCTGCCCAGGGCTCTGGTTCTCCGAGTCGGGCAGAGGGGTGTACGGCGGTGGGGGTCCCTGCCCAGGGCTCTGGTTCTCCGAGTCGGGCAGGAGGGTGTACGGCGGTGGGGGTCCCTGCCCAGGGCTCTGGTTCTCCGAGTCGGGCAGGAGGGTGTACGGCGGTGGGGGTCCCTGCCCAGGGCTCTGGTTCTCCGAGTCGGGCAGAGGGGTGTACGGCGGTGGGGGTCCCTGCCCAGGGCTCTGGTTCTCCGAGTCGGGCAGGAGGGTGTACGGCGGTGGGGGTCCCTGCCCAGGGCTCTGGTTCTCCGAGTCGGGCAGGAGGGGGTACGGCGGTGGGGGTCCCTGCCCAGGGCTCTGGTTCTCCGAGTCGGGCAGGAGGGGGTACGGCGGTGGGGGTCCCTGCCCAGGGCTCTGGTTCTCCGAGTCGGGCAGAGGGGTGTACGGCGGTGGGGGTCCCTGCCCAGGGCTCTGGTTCTCCGAGTCGGGCAGGAGGGTGTACGGCGGTGGGGGTCCCTGCCCAGGGCTCTGGTTCTCCGAGTCGGGCAGGAGGGGGTACGGCGGTGGGGGTCCCTGCCCAGGGCTCTGGTTCTCCGAGTCGGGCAGGAGGGGGTACGGCGATGGGGGTCCCTGCCCAGGGCTCTGGTTCTCCGAGTCGGGCAGGAGGTGGTCCAGGCGGGTGCCCCCTGGTCCCCCCGACGTGTTAGGGGGCAAGCGGTGGGTCTCCCCCAAGCCCAAAGCCCCGGTTCCCAGAGTCGGGTAAACTGCGGGAGTAACTTTGACTCTCTTAAGGTAGGCAGGAACCGGTGTGAGTGGTGTGGAAAGCCGAGTTGGGGCTCCATGTTCTGGGCACAGGTGGATCTCCTAGTGGTCCACCCCAGGCCCAGAGTGTGGAGCCCCAACTCGGCTTATTTTTTTTTTAAAATTATTATTATTATTATTATTTTTTTTTTTTATCTTATTTTATTTTATTTTTTCAATTTTTCGGGATGCACCGGGTAGAAGTTCAAACTTCAACCGCCGTGGGGGTCCCCTGGCCAGAGCTCTGGTTCTCCGAGTCGGGCAGGAGGTGGTCCAGGCGGGTGCCCCCTGGTCCCCCCGACGTGTTAGGGGGCGAGCGGTGGGTCTCCCCCAAGCCCAAAGCCCCGGTTCCCAGAGTCGGGTAAACTGCGGGAGTAACTTTGACTCTCTTAAGGTAGGCAGGAACCGGTGTGAGTGGTGTGGAAAGCCGAGTTGGGGCTCCACGCTCTGGGCACAGGGGGATCTCCTAGTGGTCCACCCCAGGCCCAGAGTGTGGAGCCCCAACTCGGCTTATTTTTTTTAAAATTATTATTATTATTATTATTATTATCTTATTTTATTTTATTTTTTCAATTTTTCGGGATGCACCGGGTAGAAGTTCAAACTTCAACCGCCGTGGGGGTCCCTGGCCAGCGTTCTGGTTCTCCGAAGTGGGGCTGAGGGGGTCCAGGCGGGTGCCCCCTGGTCCCCCCCGACGTGTTAGGGGGCGAGCGGTGGGTCTCCCCCAAGCCCAAAGCCCCGGTTCCCAGAGTCGGGTAAACTGCGCGACTAACAATGACTCTCTTAAGGTAGTCAGAAACCGGTGTGAGTGGTGTGGAAAGCCGATTCGGGGCTCCACGCTCTGGGCACAGGGGGATCTCCTAGTGGTGCCCCCCAGGCCCAGAGTGTGGAGCCCCAACTCGGCTTATTTTTATTTTTATTATTATTTTTTTTTTTATTTAATTATTATTTTGGGATTATTAGACTGGGTAGAAGTTGCAACTTCAAACGGGCATATCTCCGGAACCAAGCCGAGTTGGGGCCCCATACACCCGGCGTGGGGGGCCCTCCTAGAGGCCCCCAATACCCCCGAGTGTGGAGCCCCAACTCGGCTTACTTTTCGAGTTACAGCCGGTCAAAGTTGAAACTTTAAAGGGCCATATCTCCGGAACCAAGCCGAGTTGGGGCCCCATACACCCGGCGTGGGGGGCCCTCCTAGAGGCCCCCAATACCCCCGAGTGTGGAGCCCCAACTCGGCTTACTTTTCGAGTTACAGCCGGTCAAAGTTGAAACTTTAAAGGGCCATATCTCCGGAACCAAGCCGAGTTGGGGCCCCATACACCCGGCGTGGGGGGCCCTCCTAGAGGCCCCCAATACCCCCGAGTGTGGAGCCCCAACTCGGCTTACTTTTCGAGTTACAGCCGGTCAAAGTTGAAACTTTAAAGGGCCATATCTCCGGAACCAAGCCGAGTTGGGGCCCCATACACCCGGCGTGGGGGGCCCTCCTAGAGGCCCCCAATACCCCCGAGTGTGGAGCCCCAACTCGGCTCACTTTTCGAGTTACAGCCGGTCAAAGTTGAAACTTTAAAGGGCCATATCTCCGGAACCAAGCCGAGTTGGGGCCCCATACACCCGGCGTGGGGGGCCCTCCTAGAGGCCCCCAATACCCCCGAGTGTGGAGCCCCAACTCGGCTCACTTTTCGAGTTACAGCCGGTCAAAGTTGAAACTTTAAAGGGCCATATCTCCGGAACCAAGCCGAGTTGGGGCCCCATACACCCGGCGTGTGGGGCCCTCCCAGAGGCCCCCAATAGCCCCGAGTGTGGAGCCCCAACTCGGCTTACTTTTCGAGTTACACCCGGTCAAAGCTGGACAGGAAGTGGCCGTATCTCGGGACCGGAAGGTCCCCGTGGCTCGGGACGGCGGGAGGAGCAAGGTCCCCGAGAGCGGGCCCCGCACCCGCCGCCGCGAGCCGCTGGGACCTCCCGGTCCCGAGATGGGCCCCGTTACGCGCGGGCGACTTTCGGAGAAAACGGCCCGTATCTCGGAGAGGGGAGGTCCCAGCGGCTCGCCCTTTCGGGTGTCGGGGGCTCCCCACGGGCCCTCTCGGAACCCGCCTCCCCCGGGCCCCTGGGACCTTTCCTTCCCGGGCGCCCCCCCGACACGTCGGGCCCCTTTTCTCCGGGACCCGGGGGCCCCGGAGCTCGGGGGCGGGCTCTTTGCGAGGGGCCCGCCGGGACGCCACACTTGACCCGAGTCCGGTGTCTCTGGGCCCCCGGGTCCCCGAGCTACGTGCGTTCGAATTCGGGGCCCTTTTCCGGGCCCGAAAATCCCTCAAAGTCCGAAAACGTGCAGCGGGCGGGGACTTCCGGGGCCCCGGAGGCTCTGACGGCACACCCAGGGAGGTGCACCGTCCTCGGGCACGGCCAGGTGGCCCCCCCCCCGGGGTCCTGGAAGTCCCCCCGCCCCCCGGAGACACCCACACCCACCCACCGGACGGGAAGATTCCGTTTTTCGCCGATATCTCGAAGACGGCCGGGCGAAAAAATTTCAAACTCGGGTCTTCCGTAGGCCTCGAGGGGCCCTATCCAAAGAGGCCACCCGCGTCCCCGGGGGCCTCGGGGTCAGGGAGTTAGGCCCGGTCAAAGGCGCGGCGTTTTTTGGCTTATATCTCGCGAACCCCTGGGCCAATCTTCCCCAAACTCGAATCGACCGTAGTGCCGGACGGGGCCTTTCGAAAGAGCCCACCCACGAGGTCCAACTCGCCCGGGTCCCCGAGTTATAGCCGTTCAAAGTCGGGGGTCCCGGCGAACGGCGATCCGGTAGGGGGCGTCCCCGGGGCCCGCCGCCGCCCTGGTTCGAGCGAGGGCCCCCGTGGGACCTCGCCACCCAAATTTGAGCTCTCTGGGCCTTCGCGTCGCGGAGATACGGGCGATTTTCTCCCGGGATCGTGACGTCATCGGCGGGCGCCATTTCAGAGCGCGGCCGAGGGTTTTCGGCCGATATCTCCGCGAATACTCGACCAAAAACGACGAAACGCATATGGACGCGTTCAGCTCGGCGAGACGGTTCGAATGAGCCCGGCCTCGGCCGGGCACGTCGAGTTTTCGGCGAGATATTTGCGTTTTTCCGCTTCCGGGGCGCTTTGGGGGCCCGTATCTCGGGCCCCCGGGGGCCCACGGGGCTGGGGGCGGTCTCATTCGAAAGGTCTCGTCCCGTTCTCCAGCCCATAAAAATTTGGCGTCGATCGGAGCCGCCTTCGGCGAGCTACGGTCGTTTGAAGCCCCGTGCAGTGGGGTTACCGTCCTTCAAACAGCCGCCGCTCGCAGGGGGAGTCCCGGGGAGGCATGGTTGCCTGTATGACTTGGGCTTAGAGCACCCAGCCCCGCGCTCCTGGAGGAACCTCCGGTGCACAGGGTCTGCTGCAACCAGCCACGTGGGTTTTGAGGGGTAGGGGAGCGTGCGCTCTCCTCCCCGGGCGGGCGGCCGGGCCCTGGGGGCTCGCGCCTCCACGGAGGGACCTCGCTCCCGGGGCTTCGTCCCCGGGGCTCGGGGACTCCGTGGCGGCTCGGCCCCCGGGGTTCGACCCCGCTCGCTCGCTCCAAAACCCAAGTCCAAAACGTGGGGTTGCACGGGAGCTCCGGGCGCGACGGGTCTCCACGCACGGCCCCGGGGAGGGAGCTCCGACCCGGGCCGGAGGCAGATTCGCCCCCTGCCCCCCGGCTGTCCGCCCGGAGCCGAGACGGTCCTAAAACGGGCCTTGGGGGTGATGTAGAAGGGTAACGCTCACCCAACCAGGACTCACACAAACCGATCTGCATCCCAGGCAGGGTGCGGGTCTCCTGGGCACGAATAAAGCCCGATGCCCCGTGGGTGATGTTGGCCCTGGCCACTCAAGGCACTCACCCAAGCCAGAGAGGGTGCACTCTGGCTGGGGAAGCAGATTCAATCTCTGCTGTGGTGGAGCTCTGGAAAAACGCGAAACCTCCAGGAAAAGACGGCCCGATTTCTCTGAAAAGTGCATCCCAGGCAGGGTGCGGGTCTCCTGGGCACGAATAAAGCCCGATGCCCCGTGGGTGATTTTGGCCCTGGCCACTCAAGGCACTCACCCAAGCCAGAGAGGGTGCACTCTGGCTGGGGAAGCAGATTCAATCTCTGCTGTGGTGGAGCTCTGGAAAAACGCGAAACCTCCAGGAAAAGACGGCCCGATTTCTCTGAAAAGTGCATCCCAGGCAGGGTGCGGGTCTCATGGGCACGAATAAAGCCCGATGCCCGTGGGTGATGTTGGCCCTGGCCACTCAAGGCACTCACCCAAGCCAGAGAGGGTGCACTCTGGCTGGGGAAGCAGATTCAATCTCTGCTGTGGTGGAGCTCTGGAAAAACGCGAAACCTCCAGGAAAAGACGGCCCGATTTCTCTGAAAAGTGCATCCCAGGCAGGGTGCGGGTCTCCTGGGCACGAATAAAGCCCGATGCCCCGTGGGTGATGTTGGCCCTGGCCACTCAAGGCACTCACCCAAGCCAGAGAGGGTGCACTCTGGCTGGGGAAGCAGATTCAATCTCTGCTGTGGTGGAGCTCTGGAAAAACGCGAAACCTCCAGGAAAAGACGGCCCGGTTTCTCTGAAAAGTGCATCCCAGGCAGGGTGCGGGTCTCATGGGCACGAATAAAGCCCGATGCCCGTGGGTGATGTTGGCCCTGGCCACTCAAGGCACCACTCACCCAAGCCAGAGAGGGTGCACTCTGGCTGGGGAAGCAGATTCAATCTCTGCTGTGGTGGAGCTCTGAAAAACACGAAAACCTCCAGGGAAAAGACGGCCCGGTTTCTCTGAAAAGTGCATCCCAGGCAGGGTGCGGGTCTCCTGGGCAAGAACGAAGCCCAATGCCCACCTTGAAACGGAGCCTGGGCTCGACTCTGAAGCCCAGATCTCGAAAAACGACAAAGTACAAAAAGGTGCGGTGGCTCCAAACCTCCATGCCCTCAGACCTCCCTGGCCAGCCCAGGGAGGGTGGCCCGTCCTGGGCCAGACTCAGATTTCCCCCGCCACCCCTGGAGCTCCGCCTGGAGCGAAGACGGTCCTAAAACGGACCATGGGGCTCTTGTAGAGGATGAGGGAGGGAGAGAGGGGCCTTCAGAGAGCCCCTTGGCCGGCTTGACTCTGGAGTCGAATTTGGAAAAATAGACAAAGTCCATAAACGTGCTGTTGGTTCGGACCTCCAGGGCACTCAAGGCACTCACCCAAGCCAGAGAGGGTGCACTCTGGCTGGGGAAGAGGATTCAATCTCTGCTGTGGTGGAGCTCTGAAAAACACGAGAACCTCCAGGAAAAGGCGGCCCGGTTTCTCTGAAAAGTGCATCCCAGGCAGGGTGCGGGTCTCCTGGGCAAGAACGAAGCCCAATGCCCACCTTGAAACGGAGCCTGGGCTCGACTCTGAAGCCCAGATCTCGAAAAACGACAAAGTACAAAAAATGTGCGGTGGCTCCAAACCTCCATGCCCTCAGACCTCCCTGGCCAGCCCAGGGAGGGTGGCCCGTCCTGGGCCAGATTCAGATTCGCCCGCCACCCCTGGAGCTCCGCCTGGAGCGAAGACGGTCCTAAAACGGGCCTTCGGGGATGTATGAGAGAGGGGAAGCGTGGTGGTGGCAAACACAGAGGACCCCCTACCAGCGATCAGACCGTCGTGAGTCCCACTCAGAGTCACTCTGGGTGGGCATGTAAAAATCCAGATTACGCCGCGCTGGAGCTCTGGAAGTTACGAGACCTCCAGGAAAAGACAGGCTGGTTTTCTGAAAAGTGCACCCCAGGCAGGGTGCATCTTTTCCTGGGCACGAGCCCAGCGCACATGGTGTGGTGGTCCGGCTCTGGTGCCAAAGTTTGGGGGAAAAAATAGACAGAGTCCAATAACGTGGTGTGGTTCCAAAGCTCCATGCCCTCAGACCTCCCTGGCCAGCCCAGGGAGGGTGGCCCGTCCTGGGCCAGATTCAGATTCGCCCGCCACCCCTGGAGCTCCGCCTGGAGCGAAGACGGTCCTAAAACGGGCCTTCGGGGATGTATGAGAGAGGGGGAAGCGTGGTGGTGGCAAACACAGAGGACCCCTACCAGCGATCAGACCGTCGTGAGTCCCACTCAGACTCACTCTGGGTGGGCATATAAAATCCAGACTACGCCCCGTCGGAGCTCTGGAAGTACGAGACCTCCAGGAAAAGACAGGCTGGTTTTCTGAAAAGTGCACCCCAGGCAGGGTGCATCTTTCCTGGGCACGAGCCCGGCGCACGTGGCGGGGTCCGGCTCTGGTGCCAAAAAAATTGAGAAAAATCGACTAAGTCCAATGGCGTGACGTGGGTTCAAAGCCCCATGGTCTCAGACCTCCCTGGCCAGCCCAGGGAGGGTGGCCCGTCCTGGGCCAGAGTCAGATTCGCCCGACACCCCCTGGAGCTCGACCTGGAGGGAAGACGGTCCTAAAACGGGCCTTCGGGGCTGTATGGAAGAGGGCAAGTGTGGTGGTGCAAAACAC
>NC_142770.1:53059685-53067185 GCF_988280905.1 Pimephales promelas | reverse complement strand
CCTGCCCAGGGCTCTGGTTCTCCGAGTCGGGCAGGAGGGTGTACGGCGGTGGGGGTCCCTGCCCAGGGCTCTGGTTCTCCGAGTCGGGCAGGAGGGTGTACGGCGGTGGGGGTCCCTGCCCAGGGCTCTGGTTCTCCGAGTCGGGCAGAGGGGTGTACGGCGGTGGGGGTCCCTGCCCAGGGCTCTGGTTCTCCGAGTCGGGCAGGAGGGTGTACGGCGGTGGGGGTCCCTGCCCAGGGCTCTGGTTCTCCGAGTCGGGCAGGAGGGGGTACGGCGGTGGGGGTCCCTGCCCAGGGCTCTGGTTCTCCGAGTCGGGCAGGAGGGGGTACGGCGGTGGGGGTCCCTGCCCAGGGCTCTGGTTCTCCGAGTCGGGCAGAGGGGTGTACGGCGGTGGGGGTCCCTGCCCAGGGCTCTGGTTCTCCGAGTCGGGCAGGAGGGTGTACGGCGGTGGGGGTCCCTGCCCAGGGCTCTGGTTCTCCGAGTCGGGCAGGAGGGGGTACGGCGGTGGGGGTCCCTGCCCAGGGCTCTGGTTCTCCGAGTCGGGCAGGAGGGGGTACGGCGATGGGGGTCCCTGCCCAGGGCTCTGGTTCTCCGAGTCGGGCAGGAGGTGGTCCAGGCGGGTGCCCCCTGGTCCCCCCGACGTGTTAGGGGGCAAGCGGTGGGTCTCCCCCAAGCCCAAAGCCCCGGTTCCCAGAGTCGGGTAAACTGCGGGAGTAACTTTGACTCTCTTAAGGTAGGCAGGAACCGGTGTGAGTGGTGTGGAAAGCCGAGTTGGGGCTCCATGTTCTGGGCACAGGTGGATCTCCTAGTGGTCCACCCCAGGCCCAGAGTGTGGAGCCCCAACTGGCTTATTTTTTTTTTAAAATTATTATTATTATTATTATTTTTTTTTTTTATCTTATTTTATTTTATTTTTTCAATTTTTCGGGATGCACCGGGTAGAAGTTCAAACTTCAACCGCCGTGGGGGTCCCCTGGCCAGAGCTCTGGTTCTCCGAGTCGGGCAGGAGGTGGTCCAGGCGGGTGCCCCCTGGTCCCCCCGACGTGTTAGGGGGCGAGCGGTGGGTCTCCCCCAAGCCCAAAGCCCCGGTTCCCAGAGTCGGGTAAACTGCGGGAGTAACTTTGACTCTCTTAAGGTAGGCAGGAACCGGTGTGAGTGGTGTGGAAAGCCGAGTTGGGGCTCCACGCTCTGGGCACAGGGGGATCTCCTAGTGGTCCACCCCAGGCCCAGAGTGTGGAGCCCCAACTCGGCTTATTTTTTTTAAAATTATTATTATTATTATTATTATTATCTTATTTTATTTTATTTTTTCAATTTTTCGGGATGCACCGGGTAGAAGTTCAAACTTCAACCGCCGTGGGGGTCCCTGGCCAGCGTTCTGGTTCTCCGAAGTGGGGCTGAGGGGGTCCAGGCGGGTGCCCCCTGGTCCCCCCCGACGTGTTAGGGGGCGAGCGGTGGGTCTCCCCCAAGCCCAAAGCCCCGGTTCCCAGAGTCGGGTAAACTGCGCGACTAACAATGACTCTCTTAAGGTAGTCAGAAACCGGTGTGAGTGGTGTGGAAAGCCGATTCGGGGCTCCACGCTCTGGGCACAGGGGGATCTCCTAGTGGTGCCCCCCAGGCCCAGAGTGTGGAGCCCCAACTCGGCTTATTTTTATTTTTATTATTATTTTTTTTTTTATTTAATTATTATTTTGGGATTATTAGACTGGGTAGAAGTTGCAACTTCAAACGGGCATATCTCCGGAACCAAGCCGAGTTGGGGCCCCATACACCCGGCGTGGGGGGCCCTCCTAGAGGCCCCCAATACCCCCGAGTGTGGAGCCCCAACTCGGCTTACTTTTCGAGTTACAGCCGGTCAAAGTTGAAACTTTAAAGGGCCATATCTCCGGAACCAAGCCGAGTTGGGGCCCCATACACCCGGCGTGGGGGGCCCTCCTAGAGGCCCCCAATACCCCCGAGTGTGGAGCCCCAACTCGGCTTACTTTTCGAGTTACAGCCGGTCAAAGTTGAAACTTTAAAGGGCCATATCTCCGGAACCAAGCCGAGTTGGGGCCCCATACACCCGGCGTGGGGGGCCCTCCTAGAGGCCCCCAATACCCCCGAGTGTGGAGCCCCAACTCGGCTTACTTTTCGAGTTACAGCCGGTCAAAGTTGAAACTTTAAAGGGCCATATCTCCGGAACCAAGCCGAGTTGGGGCCCCATACACCCGGCGTGGGGGGCCCTCCTAGAGGCCCCCAATACCCCCGAGTGTGGAGCCCCAACTCGGCTCACTTTTCGAGTTACAGCCGGTCAAAGTTGAAACTTTAAAGGGCCATATCTCCGGAACCAAGCCGAGTTGGGGCCCCATACACCCGGCGTGGGGGGCCCTCCTAGAGGCCCCCAATACCCCCGAGTGTGGAGCCCCAACTCGGCTCACTTTTCGAGTTACAGCCGGTCAAAGTTGAAACTTTAAAGGGCCATATCTCCGGAACCAAGCCGAGTTGGGGCCCCATACACCCGGCGTGTGGGGCCCTCCCAGAGGCCCCCAATAGCCCCGAGTGTGGAGCCCCAACTCGGCTTACTTTTCGAGTTACACCCGGTCAAAGCTGGACAGGAAGTGGCCGTATCTCGGGACCGGAAGGTCCCCGTGGCTCGGGACGGCGGGAGGAGCAAGGTCCCCGAGAGCGGGCCCCGCACCCGCCGCCGCGAGCCGCTGGGACCTCCCGGTCCCGAGATGGGCCCCGTTACGCGCGGGCGACTTTCGGAGAAAACGGCCCGTATCTCGGAGAGGGGAGGTCCCAGCGGCTCGCCCTTTCGGGTGTCGGGGGCTCCCCACGGGCCCTCTCGGAACCCGCCTCCCCCGGGCCCCTGGGACCTTTCCTTCCCGGGCGCCCCCCCGACACGTCGGGCCCCTTTTCTCCGGGACCCGGGGGCCCCGGAGCTCGGGGGCGGGCTCTTTGCGAGGGGCCCGCCGGGACGCCACACTTGACCCGAGTCCGGTGTCTCTGGGCCCCCGGGTCCCCGAGCTACGTGCGTTCGAATTCGGGGCCCTTTTCCGGGCCCGAAAATCCCTCAAAGTCCGAAAACGTGCAGCGGGCGGGGACTTCCGGGGCCCCGGAGGCTCTGACGGCACACCCAGGGAGGTGCACCGTCCTCGGGCACGGCCAGGTGGCCCCCCCCCCGGGGTCCTGGAAGTCCCCCCGCCCCCCGGAGACACCCACACCCACCCACCGGACGGGAAGATTCCGTTTTTCGCCGATATCTCGAAGACGGCCGGGCGAAAAAATTTCAAACTCGGGTCTTCCGTAGGCCTCGAGGGGCCCTATCCAAAGAGGCCACCCGCGTCCCCGGGGGCCTCGGGGTCAGGGAGTTAGGCCCGGTCAAAGGCGCGGCGTTTTTTGGCTTATATCTCGCGAACCCCTGGGCCAATCTTCCCCAAACTCGAATCGACCGTAGTGCCGGACGGGGCCTTTCGAAAGAGCCCACCCACGAGGTCCAACTCGCCCGGGTCCCCGAGTTATAGCCGTTCAAAGTCGGGGGTCCCGGCGAACGGCGATCCGGTAGGGGGCGTCCCCGGGGCCCGCCGCCGCCCTGGTTCGAGCGAGGGCCCCCGTGGGACCTCGCCACCCAAATTTGAGCTCTCTGGGCCTTCGCGTCGCGGAGATACGGGCGATTTTCTCCCGGGATCGTGACGTCATCGGCGGGCGCCATTTCAGAGCGCGGCCGAGGGTTTTCGGCCGATATCTCCGCGAATACTCGACCAAAAACGACGAAACGCATATGGACGCGTTCAGCTCGGCGAGACGGTTCGAATGAGCCCGGCCTCGGCCGGGCACGTCGAGTTTTCGGCGAGATATTTGCGTTTTTCCGCTTCCGGGGCGCTTTGGGGGCCCGTATCTCGGGCCCCCGGGGGCCCACGGGGCTGGGGGCGGTCTCATTCGAAAGGTCTCGTCCCGTTCTCCAGCCCATAAAAATTTGGCGTCGATCGGAGCCGCCTTCGGCGAGCTACGGTCGTTTGAAGCCCCGTGCAGTGGGGTTACCGTCCTTCAAACAGCCGCCGCTCGCAGGGGGAGTCCCGGGGAGGCATGGTTGCCTGTATGACTTGGGCTTAGAGCACCCAGCCCCGCGCTCCTGGAGGAACCTCCGGTGCACAGGGTCTGCTGCAACCAGCCACGTGGGTTTTGAGGGGTAGGGGAGCGTGCGCTCTCCTCCCCGGGCGGGCGGCCGGGCCCTGGGGGCTCGCGCCTCCACGGAGGGACCTCGCTCCCGGGGCTTCGTCCCCGGGGCTCGGGGACTCCGTGGCGGCTCGGCCCCCGGGGTTCGACCCCGCTCGCTCGCTCCAAAACCCAAGTCCAAAACGTGGGGTTGCACGGGAGCTCCGGGCGCGACGGGTCTCCACGCACGGCCCCGGGGAGGGAGCTCCGACCCGGGCCGGAGGCAGATTCGCCCCCTGCCCCCCGGCTGTCCGCCCGGAGCCGAGACGGTCCTAAAACGGGCCTTGGGGGTGATGTAGAAGGGTAACGCTCACCCAACCAGGACTCACACAAACCGATCTGCATCCCAGGCAGGGTGCGGGTCTCCTGGGCACGAATAAAGCCCGATGCCCCGTGGGTGATGTTGGCCCTGGCCACTCAAGGCACTCACCCAAGCCAGAGAGGGTGCACTCTGGCTGGGGAAGCAGATTCAATCTCTGCTGTGGTGGAGCTCTGGAAAAACGCGAAACCTCCAGGAAAAGACGGCCCGATTTCTCTGAAAAGTGCATCCCAGGCAGGGTGCGGGTCTCCTGGGCACGAATAAAGCCCGATGCCCCGTGGGTGATTTTGGCCCTGGCCACTCAAGGCACTCACCCAAGCCAGAGAGGGTGCACTCTGGCTGGGGAAGCAGATTCAATCTCTGCTGTGGTGGAGCTCTGGAAAAACGCGAAACCTCCAGGAAAAGACGGCCCGATTTCTCTGAAAAGTGCATCCCAGGCAGGGTGCGGGTCTCATGGGCACGAATAAAGCCCGATGCCCGTGGGTGATGTTGGCCCTGGCCACTCAAGGCACTCACCCAAGCCAGAGAGGGTGCACTCTGGCTGGGGAAGCAGATTCAATCTCTGCTGTGGTGGAGCTCTGGAAAAACGCGAAACCTCCAGGAAAAGACGGCCCGATTTCTCTGAAAAGTGCATCCCAGGCAGGGTGCGGGTCTCCTGGGCACGAATAAAGCCCGATGCCCCGTGGGTGATGTTGGCCCTGGCCACTCAAGGCACTCACCCAAGCCAGAGAGGGTGCACTCTGGCTGGGGAAGCAGATTCAATCTCTGCTGTGGTGGAGCTCTGGAAAAACGCGAAACCTCCAGGAAAAGACGGCCCGGTTTCTCTGAAAAGTGCATCCCAGGCAGGGTGCGGGTCTCATGGGCACGAATAAAGCCCGATGCCCGTGGGTGATGTTGGCCCTGGCCACTCAAGGCACCACTCACCCAAGCCAGAGAGGGTGCACTCTGGCTGGGGAAGCAGATTCAATCTCTGCTGTGGTGGAGCTCTGAAAAACACGAAAACCTCCAGGGAAAAGACGGCCCGGTTTCTCTGAAAAGTGCATCCCAGGCAGGGTGCGGGTCTCCTGGGCAAGAACGAAGCCCAATGCCCACCTTGAAACGGAGCCTGGGCTCGACTCTGAAGCCCAGATCTCGAAAAACGACAAAGTACAAAAAGGTGCGGTGGCTCCAAACCTCCATGCCCTCAGACCTCCCTGGCCAGCCCAGGGAGGGTGGCCCGTCCTGGGCCAGACTCAGATTTCCCCCGCCACCCCTGGAGCTCCGCCTGGAGCGAAGACGGTCCTAAAACGGACCATGGGGCTCTTGTAGAGGATGAGGGAGGGAGAGAGGGGCCTTCAGAGAGCCCCTTGGCCGGCTTGACTCTGGAGTCGAATTTGGAAAAATAGACAAAGTCCATAAACGTGCTGTTGGTTCGGACCTCCAGGGCACTCAAGGCACTCACCCAAGCCAGAGAGGGTGCACTCTGGCTGGGGAAGAGGATTCAATCTCTGCTGTGGTGGAGCTCTGAAAAACACGAGAACCTCCAGGAAAAGGCGGCCCGGTTTCTCTGAAAAGTGCATCCCAGGCAGGGTGCGGGTCTCCTGGGCAAGAACGAAGCCCAATGCCCACCTTGAAACGGAGCCTGGGCTCGACTCTGAAGCCCAGATCTCGAAAAACGACAAAGTACAAAAAATGTGCGGTGGCTCCAAACCTCCATGCCCTCAGACCTCCCTGGCCAGCCCAGGGAGGGTGGCCCGTCCTGGGCCAGATTCAGATTCGCCCGCCACCCCTGGAGCTCCGCCTGGAGCGAAGACGGTCCTAAAACGGGCCTTCGGGGATGTATGAGAGAGGGGAAGCGTGGTGGTGGCAAACACAGAGGACCCCCTACCAGCGATCAGACCGTCGTGAGTCCCACTCAGAGTCACTCTGGGTGGGCATGTAAAAATCCAGATTACGCCGCGCTGGAGCTCTGGAAGTTACGAGACCTCCAGGAAAAGACAGGCTGGTTTTCTGAAAAGTGCACCCCAGGCAGGGTGCATCTTTTCCTGGGCACGAGCCCAGCGCACATGGTGTGGTGGTCCGGCTCTGGTGCCAAAGTTTGGGGGAAAAAATAGACAGAGTCCAATAACGTGGTGTGGTTCCAAAGCTCCATGCCCTCAGACCTCCCTGGCCAGCCCAGGGAGGGTGGCCCGTCCTGGGCCAGATTCAGATTCGCCCGCCACCCCTGGAGCTCCGCCTGGAGCGAAGACGGTCCTAAAACGGGCCTTCGGGGATGTATGAGAGAGGGGGAAGCGTGGTGGTGGCAAACACAGAGGACCCCTACCAGCGATCAGACCGTCGTGAGTCCCACTCAGACTCACTCTGGGTGGGCATATAAAATCCAGACTACGCCCCGTCGGAGCTCTGGAAGTACGAGACCTCCAGGAAAAGACAGGCTGGTTTTCTGAAAAGTGCACCCCAGGCAGGGTGCATCTTTCCTGGGCACGAGCCCGGCGCACGTGGCGGGGTCCGGCTCTGGTGCCAAAAAAATTGAGAAAAATCGACTAAGTCCAATGGCGTGACGTGGGTTCAAAGCCCCATGGTCTCAGACCTCCCTGGCCAGCCCAGGGAGGGTGGCCCGTCCTGGGCCAGAGTCAGATTCGCCCGACACCCCCTGGAGCTCGACCTGGAGGGAAGACGGTCCTAAAACGGGCCTTCGGGGCTGTATGGAAGAGGGCAAGTGTGGTGGTGCAAAACACAGAGCACCCCCTACCATTGATCAGACCGTCGTGAGTCCCACTCAGACTCGCTCTGGGTGGGCATATAAAATCCAGACTACGCCCCCCCGTCGGAGCTCTGGAAGTACGAGACCTCCAGGAAAAGACAGGCCGGTTTTATGTAAAGTGCACCCCAGGCAGGGTGCGTCTTTCCTGGGCACGAGCCCGGCGCGCGTGGCGGGGTCCGGCTCTGGTGCCAAAAAATTTGAGTAAAATCGACTAAGTCCAATGACGTGGTGTGGTTCTAAAGCT
>NC_142770.1:53048253-53049485 GCF_988280905.1 Pimephales promelas | reverse complement strand
ATCCAGATTACGCCGCGCTGGAGCTCTGGAAGTTACGAGACCTCCAGGAAAAGACAGGCTGGTTTTCTGAAAAGTGCACCCCAGGCAGGGTGCATCTTTTCCTGGGCACGAGCCCAGCGCACATGGTGTGGTGGTCCGGCTCTGGTGCCAAAGTTTGGGGGAAAAAATAGACAGAGTCCAATAACGTGGTGTGGTTCCAAAGCTCCATGCCCTCAGACCTCCCTGGCCAGCCCAGGGAGGGTGGCCCGTCCTGGGCCAGATTCAGATTCGCCCGCCACCCCTGGAGCTCCGCCTGGAGCGAAGACGGTCCTAAAACGGGCCTTCGGGGATGTATGAGAGAGGGGGAAGCGTGGTGGTGGCAAACACAGAGGACCCCTACCAGCGATCAGACCGTCGTGAGTCCCACTCAGACTCACTCTGGGTGGGCATATAAAATCCAGACTACGCCCCGTCGGAGCTCTGGAAGTACGAGACCTCCAGGAAAAGACAGGCTGGTTTTCTGAAAAGTGCACCCCAGGCAGGGTGCATCTTTCCTGGGCACGAGCCCGGCGCACGTGGCGGGGTCCGGCTCTGGTGCCAAAAAAATTGAGAAAAATCGACTAAGTCCAATGGCGTGACGTGGGTTCAAAGCCCCATGGTCTCAGACCTCCCTGGCCAGCCCAGGGAGGGTGGCCCGTCCTGGGCCAGAGTCAGATTCGCCCGACACCCCCTGGAGCTCGACCTGGAGGGAAGACGGTCCTAAAACGGGCCTTCGGGGCTGTATGGAAGAGGGCAAGTGTGGTGGTGCAAAACACAGAGCACCCCCTACCATTGATCAGACCGTCGTGAGTCCCACTCAGACTCGCTCTGGGTGGGCATATAAAATCCAGACTACGCCCCCCCGTCGGAGCTCTGGAAGTACGAGACCTCCAGGAAAAGACAGGCCGGTTTTATGTAAAGTGCACCCCAGGCAGGGTGCGTCTTTCCTGGGCACGAGCCCGGCGCGCGTGGCGGGGTCCGGCTCTGGTGCCAAAAAATTTGAGTAAAATCGACTAAGTCCAATGACGTGGTGTGGTTCTAAAGCTCCATGGTCTCAGACCTCCCTGGCCAGCCCAGGGAGGGTGGCCCCGTCCTGGGCCAGAGTCAGATTCGCCCGACACCCCCTGGAGCTCGACCTGGAGGGAAGACGGTCCTAAAACGGGCCTTCGGGGCTGTATGGAAGAGGGCAAGTGTGGTGGTGCAAAACACAGAGC
>NC_142770.1:53030753-53038253 GCF_988280905.1 Pimephales promelas | reverse complement strand
CAGAGTGTGGAGCCCCAACTCGGCTTATTTTTTTTTTAAAATTATTATTATTATTATTATTTTTTTTTTTATCTTATTTTATTTTATTTTTTCAATTTTTCGGGATGCACCGGGTAGAAGTTCAAACTTCAACCGCCGTGGGGGTCCCCTGGCCAGAGCTCTGGTTCTCCGAGTCGGGCAGGAGGTGGTCCAGGCGGGTGCCCCCTGGTCCCCCCGACGTGTTAGGGGGCGAGCGGTGGGTCTCCCCCAAGCCCAAAGCCCCGGTTCCCAGAGTCGGGTAAACTGCGGGAGTAACTTTGACTCTCTTAAGGTAGGCAGGAACCGGTGTGAGTGGTGTGGAAAGCCGAGTTGGGGCTCCACGCTCTGGGCACAGGGGGATCTCCTAGTGGTCCACCCCAGGCCCAGAGTGTGGAGCCCCAACTCGGCTTATTTTTTTTAAAATTATTATTATTATTATTATTATTATCTTATTTTATTTTATTTTTTCAATTTTTCGGGATGCACCGGGTAGAAGTTCAAACTTCAACCGCCGTGGGGGTCCCTGGCCAGCGTTCTGGTTCTCCGAAGTGGGGCTGAGGGGGTCCAGGCGGGTGCCCCCTGGTCCCCCCCGACGTGTTAGGGGGCGAGCGGTGGGTCTCCCCCAAGCCCAAAGCCCCGGTCCCAGAGTCGGGTAAACTGCGCGACTAACAATGACTCTCTTAAGGTAGTCAGAAACCGGTGTGAGTGGTGTGGAAAGCCGATTCGGGGCTCCACGCTCTGGGCACAGGGGGATCTCCTAGTGGTGCCCCCCAGGCCCAGAGTGTGGAGCCCCAACTCGGCTTATTTTTATTTTTATTATTATTTTTTTTTTTATTTAATTATTATTTTGGGATTATTAGACTGGGTAGAAGTTGCAACTTCAAACGGGCATATCTCCGGAACCAAGCCGAGTTGGGGCCCCATACACCCGGCGTGGGGGGCCCTCCTAGAGGCCCCCAATACCCCCGAGTGTGGAGCCCCAACTCGGCTTACTTTTCGAGTTACAGCCGGTCAAAGTTGAAACTTTAAAGGGCCATATCTCCGGAACCAAGCCGAGTTGGGGCCCCATACACCCGGCGTGGGGGGCCCTCCTAGAGGCCCCCAATACCCCCGAGTGTGGAGCCCCAACTCGGCTTACTTTTCGAGTTACAGCCGGTCAAAGTTGAAACTTTAAAGGGCCATATCTCCGGAACCAAGCCGAGTTGGGGCCCCATACACCCGGCGTGGGGGGCCCTCCTAGAGGCCCCCAATACCCCCGAGTGTGGAGCCCCAACTCGGCTTACTTTTCGAGTTACAGCCGGTCAAAGTTGAAACTTTAAAGGGCCATATCTCCGGAACCAAGCCGAGTTGGGGCCCCATACACCCGGCGTGGGGGGCCCTCCTAGAGGCCCCCAATACCCCCGAGTGTGGAGCCCCAACTCGGCTCACTTTTCGAGTTACAGCCGGTCAAAGTTGAAACTTTAAAGGGCCATATCTCCGGAACCAAGCCGAGTTGGGGCCCCATACACCCGGCGTGGGGGGCCCTCCTAGAGGCCCCCAATACCCCCGAGTGTGGAGCCCCAACTCGGCTCACTTTTCGAGTTACAGCCGGTCAAAGTTGAAACTTTAAAGGGCCATATCTCCGGAACCAAGCCGAGTTGGGGCCCCATACACCCGGCGTGTGGGGCCCTCCCAGAGGCCCCCAATAGCCCCGAGTGTGGAGCCCCAACTCGGCTTACTTTTCGAGTTACACCCGGTCAAAGCTGGACAGGAAGTGGCCGTATCTCGGGACCGGAAGGTCCCCGTGGCTCGGGACGGCGGGAGGAGCAAGGTCCCCGAGAGCGGGCCCCGCACCCGCCGCCGCGAGCCGCTGGGACCTCCCGGTCCCGAGATGGGCCCCGTTACGCGCGGGCGACTTTCGGAGAAAACGGCCCGTATCTCGGAGAGGGGAGGTCCCAGCGGCTCGCCCTTTCGGGTGTCGGGGGCTCCCCACGGGCCCTCTCGGAACCCGCCTCCCCCGGGCCCCTGGGACCTTTCCTTCCCGGGCGCCCCCCCGACACGTCGGGCCCCTTTTCTCCGGGACCCGGGGGCCCCGGAGCTCGGGGGCGGGCTCTTTGCGAGGGGCCCGCCGGGACGCCACACTTGACCCGAGTCCGGTGTCTCTGGGCCCCCGGGTCCCCGAGCTACGTGCGTTCGAATTCGGGGCCCTTTTCCGGGCCCGAAAATCCCTCAAAGTCCGAAAACGTGCAGCGGGCGGGGACTTCCGGGGCCCCGGAGGCTCTGACGGCACACCCAGGGAGGTGCACCGTCCTCGGGCACGGCCAGGTGGCCCCCCCCCCGGGGTCCTGGAAGTCCCCCCGCCCCCCGGAGACACCCACACCCACCCACCGGACGGGAAGATTCCGTTTTTCGCCGATATCTCGAAGACGGCCGGGCGAAAAAATTTCAAACTCGGGTCTTCCGTAGGCCTCGAGGGGCCCTATCCAAAGAGGCCACCCGCGTCCCCGGGGGCCTCGGGGTCAGGGAGTTAGGCCCGGTCAAAGGCGCGGCGTTTTTTGGCTTATATCTCGCGAACCCCTGGGCCAATCTTCCCCAAACTCGAATCGACCGTAGTGCCGGACGGGGCCTTTCGAAAGAGCCCACCCACGAGGTCCAACTCGCCCGGGTCCCCGAGTTATAGCCGTTCAAAGTCGGGGGTCCCGGCGAACGGCGATCCGGTAGGGGGCGTCCCCGGGGCCCGCCGCCGCCCTGGTTCGAGCGAGGGCCCCCGTGGGACCTCGCCACCCAAATTTGAGCTCTCTGGGCCTTCGCGTCGCGGAGATACGGGCGATTTTCTCCCGGGATCGTGACGTCATCGGCGGGCGCCATTTCAGAGCGCGGCCGAGGGTTTTCGGCCGATATCTCCGCGAATACTCGACCAAAAACGACGAAACGCATATGGACGCGTTCAGCTCGGCGAGACGGTTCGAATGAGCCCGGCCTCGGCCGGGCACGTCGAGTTTTCGGCGAGATATTTGCGTTTTTCCGCTTCCGGGGCGCTTTGGGGGCCCGTATCTCGGGCCCCCGGGGGCCCACGGGGCTGGGGGCGGTCTCATTCGAAAGGTCTCGTCCCGTTCTCCAGCCCATAAAAATTTGGCGTCGATCGGAGCCGCCTTCGGCGAGCTACGGTCGTTTGAAGCCCCGTGCAGTGGGGTTACCGTCCTTCAAACAGCCGCCGCTCGCAGGGGGAGTCCCGGGGAGGCATGGTTGCCTGTATGACTTGGGCTTAGAGCACCCAGCCCCGCGCTCCTGGAGGAACCTCCGGTGCACAGGGTCTGCTGCAACCAGCCACGTGGGTTTTGAGGGGTAGGGGAGCGTGCGCTCTCCTCCCCGGGCGGGCGGCCGGGCCCTGGGGGCTCGCGCCTCCACGGAGGGACCTCGCTCCCGGGGCTTCGTCCCCGGGGCTCGGGGACTCCGTGGCGGCTCGGCCCCCGGGGTTCGACCCCGCTCGCTCGCTCCAAAACCCAAGTCCAAAACGTGGGGTTGCACGGGAGCTCCGGGCGCGACGGGTCTCCACGCACGGCCCCGGGGAGGGAGCTCCGACCCGGGCCGGAGGCAGATTCGCCCCCTGCCCCCCGGCTGTCCGCCCGGAGCCGAGACGGTCCTAAAACGGGCCTTGGGGGTGATGTAGAAGGGTAACGCTCACCCAACCAGGACTCACACAAACCGATCTGCATCCCAGGCAGGGTGCGGGTCTCCTGGGCACGAATAAAGCCCGATGCCCCGTGGGTGATGTTGGCCCTGGCCACTCAAGGCACTCACCCAAGCCAGAGAGGGTGCACTCTGGCTGGGGAAGCAGATTCAATCTCTGCTGTGGTGGAGCTCTGGAAAAACGCGAAACCTCCAGGAAAAGACGGCCCGATTTCTCTGAAAAGTGCATCCCAGGCAGGGTGCGGGTCTCCTGGGCACGAATAAAGCCCGATGCCCCGTGGGTGATTTTGGCCCTGGCCACTCAAGGCACTCACCCAAGCCAGAGAGGGTGCACTCTGGCTGGGGAAGCAGATTCAATCTCTGCTGTGGTGGAGCTCTGGAAAAACGCGAAACCTCCAGGAAAAGACGGCCCGATTTCTCTGAAAAGTGCATCCCAGGCAGGGTGCGGGTCTCATGGGCACGAATAAAGCCCGATGCCCGTGGGTGATGTTGGCCCTGGCCACTCAAGGCACTCACCCAAGCCAGAGAGGGTGCACTCTGGCTGGGGAAGCAGATTCAATCTCTGCTGTGGTGGAGCTCTGGAAAAACGCGAAACCTCCAGGAAAAGACGGCCCGATTTCTCTGAAAAGTGCATCCCAGGCAGGGTGCGGGTCTCCTGGGCACGAATAAAGCCCGATGCCCCGTGGGTGATGTTGGCCCTGGCCACTCAAGGCACTCACCCAAGCCAGAGAGGGTGCACTCTGGCTGGGGAAGCAGATTCAATCTCTGCTGTGGTGGAGCTCTGGAAAAACGCGAAACCTCCAGGAAAAGACGGCCCGGTTTCTCTGAAAAGTGCATCCCAGGCAGGGTGCGGGTCTCATGGGCACGAATAAAGCCCGATGCCCGTGGGTGATGTTGGCCCTGGCCACTCAAGGCACCACTCACCCAAGCCAGAGAGGGTGCACTCTGGCTGGGGAAGCAGATTCAATCTCTGCTGTGGTGGAGCTCTGAAAAACACGAAAACCTCCAGGGAAAAGACGGCCCGGTTTCTCTGAAAAGTGCATCCCAGGCAGGGTGCGGGTCTCCTGGGCAAGAACGAAGCCCAATGCCCACCTTGAAACGGAGCCTGGGCTCGACTCTGAAGCCCAGATCTCGAAAAACGACAAAGTACAAAAAGGTGCGGTGGCTCCAAACCTCCATGCCCTCAGACCTCCCTGGCCAGCCCAGGGAGGGTGGCCCGTCCTGGGCCAGACTCAGATTTCCCCCGCCACCCCTGGAGCTCCGCCTGGAGCGAAGACGGTCCTAAAACGGACCATGGGGCTCTTGTAGAGGATGAGGGAGGGAGAGAGGGGCCTTCAGAGAGCCCCTTGGCCGGCTTGACTCTGGAGTCGAATTTGGAAAAATAGACAAAGTCCATAAACGTGCTGTTGGTTCGGACCTCCAGGGCACTCAAGGCACTCACCCAAGCCAGAGAGGGTGCACTCTGGCTGGGGAAGAGGATTCAATCTCTGCTGTGGTGGAGCTCTGAAAAACACGAGAACCTCCAGGAAAAGGCGGCCCGGTTTCTCTGAAAAGTGCATCCCAGGCAGGGTGCGGGTCTCCTGGGCAAGAACGAAGCCCAATGCCCACCTTGAAACGGAGCCTGGGCTCGACTCTGAAGCCCAGATCTCGAAAAACGACAAAGTACAAAAAATGTGCGGTGGCTCCAAACCTCCATGCCCTCAGACCTCCCTGGCCAGCCCAGGGAGGGTGGCCCGTCCTGGGCCAGATTCAGATTCGCCCGCCACCCCTGGAGCTCCGCCTGGAGCGAAGACGGTCCTAAAACGGGCCTTCGGGGATGTATGAGAGAGGGGAAGCGTGGTGGTGGCAAACACAGAGGACCCCCTACCAGCGATCAGACCGTCGTGAGTCCCACTCAGAGTCACTCTGGGTGGGCATGTAAAAATCCAGATTACGCCGCGCTGGAGCTCTGGAAGTTACGAGACCTCCAGGAAAAGACAGGCTGGTTTTCTGAAAAGTGCACCCCAGGCAGGGTGCATCTTTTCCTGGGCACGAGCCCAGCGCACATGGTGTGGTGGTCCGGCTCTGGTGCCAAAGTTTGGGGGAAAAAATAGACAGAGTCCAATAACGTGGTGTGGTTCCAAAGCTCCATGCCCTCAGACCTCCCTGGCCAGCCCAGGGAGGGTGGCCCGTCCTGGGCCAGATTCAGATTCGCCCGCCACCCCTGGAGCTCCGCCTGGAGCGAAGACGGTCCTAAAACGGGCCTTCGGGGATGTATGAGAGAGGGGGAAGCGTGGTGGTGGCAAACACAGAGGACCCCTACCAGCGATCAGACCGTCGTGAGTCCCACTCAGACTCACTCTGGGTGGGCATATAAAATCCAGACTACGCCCCGTCGGAGCTCTGGAAGTACGAGACCTCCAGGAAAAGACAGGCTGGTTTTCTGAAAAGTGCACCCCAGGCAGGGTGCATCTTTCCTGGGCACGAGCCCGGCGCACGTGGCGGGGTCCGGCTCTGGTGCCAAAAAAATTGAGAAAAATCGACTAAGTCCAATGGCGTGACGTGGGTTCAAAGCCCCATGGTCTCAGACCTCCCTGGCCAGCCCAGGGAGGGTGGCCCGTCCTGGGCCAGAGTCAGATTCGCCCGACACCCCCTGGAGCTCGACCTGGAGGGAAGACGGTCCTAAAACGGGCCTTCGGGGCTGTATGGAAGAGGGCAAGTGTGGTGGTGCAAAACACAGAGCACCCCCTACCATTGATCAGACCGTCGTGAGTCCCACTCAGACTCGCTCTGGGTGGGCATATAAAATCCAGACTACGCCCCCCCGTCGGAGCTCTGGAAGTACGAGACCTCCAGGAAAAGACAGGCCGGTTTTATGTAAAGTGCACCCCAGGCAGGGTGCGTCTTTCCTGGGCACGAGCCCGGCGCGCGTGGCGGGGTCCGGCTCTGGTGCCAAAAAATTTGAGTAAAATCGACTAAGTCCAATGACGTGGTGTGGTTCTAAAGCTCCATGGTCTCAGACCTCCCTGGCCAGCCCAGGGAGGGTGGCCCCGTCCTGGGCCAGAGTCAGATTCGCCCGACACCCCCTGGAGCTCGACCTGGAGGGAAGACGGTCCTAAAACGGGCCTTCGGGGCTGTATGGAAGAGGGCAAGTGTGGTGGTGCAAAACACAGAGCACCCCCTACCATTGATCAGACCGTCGTGAGTCCCACTCAGACTCGCTCTGGGTGGGCATATAAAATCCAGACTGCGCCCCCGTCGGAGCTCTGGAAGTACGAGACCTCCAGGAAAAGACGGGCTGGTTTTATGGAAAAAGTGCACCCCAGGCATATGCTTGTCGAACGGTCGGTCTGGGTAAACGGCGAGTGTCCGTGCTGTTGCGTGCGAACGAGATTCCCAATGCTAACGAACCTCCCCCGGCTGGCGACCGGGGAGAGCGCCTCGTTTTCGGGCACGAGCGAATGCGTCTGCCTGGCGGAGCCCCCGTCGGTGCCGAGGTGGTCCTGAGACGGGCCTTCGGGGTTTTGTCGAGGAAGGGGACAAGCGCCCCAATCGGACAAGGCGACGGGCTAAAAAATGGTGCTCGGTATCGGTTTCTGACATCCAGGCGGGGATGCGTCATCTGGGGTCGGCAGGCAGGCAGGCAGGCGGTCACCAGGGCGCTCTGGAGGAAAAGGCCCCCCCTCCGGAAAAAAAGGACAGAGTCCGTAAACGTGAAGTCGAAAGAGTTCCCCAGGGCCGGCCCGTCTCCATGGCCGGTGACCTGGGTGGGTGCCTCGGACCCGGGGCGAGACGGTATCGGTGGGCGTGAACGGAGCACCCGTCGGTGCCGAG
>NC_142770.1:53013253-53020753 GCF_988280905.1 Pimephales promelas | reverse complement strand
GTTCCCAGAGTCGGGTAAACTGCGCGACTAACAATGACTCTCTTAAGGTAGTCAGAAACCGGTGTGAGTGGTGTGGAAAGCCGATTCGGGGCTCCACGCTCTGGGCACAGGGGGATCTCCTAGTGGTGCCCCCCAGGCCCAGAGTGTGGAGCCCCAACTCGGCTTATTTTTATTTTTATTATTATTTTTTTTTTTATTTAATTATTATTTTGGGATTATTAGACTGGGTAGAAGTTGCAACTTCAAACGGGCATATCTCCGGAACCAAGCCGAGTTGGGGCCCCATACACCCGGCGTGGGGGGCCCTCCTAGAGGCCCCCAATACCCCCGAGTGTGGAGCCCCAACTCGGCTTACTTTTCGAGTTACAGCCGGTCAAAGTTGAAACTTTAAAGGGCCATATCTCCGGAACCAAGCCGAGTTGGGGCCCCATACACCCGGCGTGGGGGGCCCTCCTAGAGGCCCCCAATACCCCCGAGTGTGGAGCCCCAACTCGGCTTACTTTTCGAGTTACAGCCGGTCAAAGTTGAAACTTTAAAGGGCCATATCTCCGGAACCAAGCCGAGTTGGGGCCCCATACACCCGGCGTGGGGGGCCCTCCTAGAGGCCCCCAATACCCCCGAGTGTGGAGCCCCAACTCGGCTTACTTTTCGAGTTACAGCCGGTCAAAGTTGAAACTTTAAAGGGCCATATCTCCGGAACCAAGCCGAGTTGGGGCCCCATACACCCGGCGTGGGGGGCCCTCCTAGAGGCCCCCAATACCCCCGAGTGTGGAGCCCCAACTCGGCTCACTTTTCGAGTTACAGCCGGTCAAAGTTGAAACTTTAAAGGGCCATATCTCCGGAACCAAGCCGAGTTGGGGCCCCATACACCCGGCGTGGGGGGCCCTCCTAGAGGCCCCCAATACCCCCGAGTGTGGAGCCCCAACTCGGCTCACTTTTCGAGTTACAGCCGGTCAAAGTTGAAACTTTAAAGGGCCATATCTCCGGAACCAAGCCGAGTTGGGGCCCCATACACCCGGCGTGTGGGGCCCTCCCAGAGGCCCCCAATAGCCCCGAGTGTGGAGCCCCAACTCGGCTTACTTTTCGAGTTACACCCGGTCAAAGCTGGACAGGAAGTGGCCGTATCTCGGGACCGGAAGGTCCCCGTGGCTCGGGACGGCGGGAGGAGCAAGGTCCCCGAGAGCGGGCCCCGCACCCGCCGCCGCGAGCCGCTGGGACCTCCCGGTCCCGAGATGGGCCCCGTTACGCGCGGGCGACTTTCGGAGAAAACGGCCCGTATCTCGGAGAGGGGAGGTCCCAGCGGCTCGCCCTTTCGGGTGTCGGGGGCTCCCCACGGGCCCTCTCGGAACCCGCCTCCCCCGGGCCCCTGGGACCTTTCCTTCCCGGGCGCCCCCCCGACACGTCGGGCCCCTTTTCTCCGGGACCCGGGGGCCCCGGAGCTCGGGGGCGGGCTCTTTGCGAGGGGCCCGCCGGGACGCCACACTTGACCCGAGTCCGGTGTCTCTGGGCCCCCGGGTCCCCGAGCTACGTGCGTTCGAATTCGGGGCCCTTTTCCGGGCCCGAAAATCCCTCAAAGTCCGAAAACGTGCAGCGGGCGGGGACTTCCGGGGCCCCGGAGGCTCTGACGGCACACCCAGGGAGGTGCACCGTCCTCGGGCACGGCCAGGTGGCCCCCCCCCCGGGGTCCTGGAAGTCCCCCCGCCCCCCGGAGACACCCACACCCACCCACCGGACGGGAAGATTCCGTTTTTCGCCGATATCTCGAAGACGGCCGGGCGAAAAAATTTCAAACTCGGGTCTTCCGTAGGCCTCGAGGGGCCCTATCCAAAGAGGCCACCCGCGTCCCCGGGGGCCTCGGGGTCAGGGAGTTAGGCCCGGTCAAAGGCGCGGCGTTTTTTGGCTTATATCTCGCGAACCCCTGGGCCAATCTTCCCCAAACTCGAATCGACCGTAGTGCCGGACGGGGCCTTTCGAAAGAGCCCACCCACGAGGTCCAACTCGCCCGGGTCCCCGAGTTATAGCCGTTCAAAGTCGGGGGTCCCGGCGAACGGCGATCCGGTAGGGGGCGTCCCCGGGGCCCGCCGCCGCCCTGGTTCGAGCGAGGGCCCCCGTGGGACCTCGCCACCCAAATTTGAGCTCTCTGGGCCTTCGCGTCGCGGAGATACGGGCGATTTTCTCCCGGGATCGTGACGTCATCGGCGGGCGCCATTTCAGAGCGCGGCCGAGGGTTTTCGGCCGATATCTCCGCGAATACTCGACCAAAAACGACGAAACGCATATGGACGCGTTCAGCTCGGCGAGACGGTTCGAATGAGCCCGGCCTCGGCCGGGCACGTCGAGTTTTCGGCGAGATATTTGCGTTTTTCCGCTTCCGGGGCGCTTTGGGGGCCCGTATCTCGGGCCCCCGGGGGCCCACGGGGCTGGGGGCGGTCTCATTCGAAAGGTCTCGTCCCGTTCTCCAGCCCATAAAAATTTGGCGTCGATCGGAGCCGCCTTCGGCGAGCTACGGTCGTTTGAAGCCCCGTGCAGTGGGGTTACCGTCCTTCAAACAGCCGCCGCTCGCAGGGGGAGTCCCGGGGAGGCATGGTTGCCTGTATGACTTGGGCTTAGAGCACCCAGCCCCGCGCTCCTGGAGGAACCTCCGGTGCACAGGGTCTGCTGCAACCAGCCACGTGGGTTTTGAGGGGTAGGGGAGCGTGCGCTCTCCTCCCCGGGCGGGCGGCCGGGCCCTGGGGGCTCGCGCCTCCACGGAGGGACCTCGCTCCCGGGGCTTCGTCCCCGGGGCTCGGGGACTCCGTGGCGGCTCGGCCCCCGGGGTTCGACCCCGCTCGCTCGCTCCAAAACCCAAGTCCAAAACGTGGGGTTGCACGGGAGCTCCGGGCGCGACGGGTCTCCACGCACGGCCCCGGGGAGGGAGCTCCGACCCGGGCCGGAGGCAGATTCGCCCCCTGCCCCCCGGCTGTCCGCCCGGAGCCGAGACGGTCCTAAAACGGGCCTTGGGGGTGATGTAGAAGGGTAACGCTCACCCAACCAGGACTCACACAAACCGATCTGCATCCCAGGCAGGGTGCGGGTCTCCTGGGCACGAATAAAGCCCGATGCCCCGTGGGTGATGTTGGCCCTGGCCACTCAAGGCACTCACCCAAGCCAGAGAGGGTGCACTCTGGCTGGGGAAGCAGATTCAATCTCTGCTGTGGTGGAGCTCTGGAAAAACGCGAAACCTCCAGGAAAAGACGGCCCGATTTCTCTGAAAAGTGCATCCCAGGCAGGGTGCGGGTCTCCTGGGCACGAATAAAGCCCGATGCCCCGTGGGTGATTTTGGCCCTGGCCACTCAAGGCACTCACCCAAGCCAGAGAGGGTGCACTCTGGCTGGGGAAGCAGATTCAATCTCTGCTGTGGTGGAGCTCTGGAAAAACGCGAAACCTCCAGGAAAAGACGGCCCGATTTCTCTGAAAAGTGCATCCCAGGCAGGGTGCGGGTCTCATGGGCACGAATAAAGCCCGATGCCCGTGGGTGATGTTGGCCCTGGCCACTCAAGGCACTCACCCAAGCCAGAGAGGGTGCACTCTGGCTGGGGAAGCAGATTCAATCTCTGCTGTGGTGGAGCTCTGGAAAAACGCGAAACCTCCAGGAAAAGACGGCCCGATTTCTCTGAAAAGTGCATCCCAGGCAGGGTGCGGGTCTCCTGGGCACGAATAAAGCCCGATGCCCCGTGGGTGATGTTGGCCCTGGCCACTCAAGGCACTCACCCAAGCCAGAGAGGGTGCACTCTGGCTGGGGAAGCAGATTCAATCTCTGCTGTGGTGGAGCTCTGGAAAAACGCGAAACCTCCAGGAAAAGACGGCCCGGTTTCTCTGAAAAGTGCATCCCAGGCAGGGTGCGGGTCTCATGGGCACGAATAAAGCCCGATGCCCGTGGGTGATGTTGGCCCTGGCCACTCAAGGCACCACTCACCCAAGCCAGAGAGGGTGCACTCTGGCTGGGGAAGCAGATTCAATCTCTGCTGTGGTGGAGCTCTGAAAAACACGAAAACCTCCAGGGAAAAGACGGCCCGGTTTCTCTGAAAAGTGCATCCCAGGCAGGGTGCGGGTCTCCTGGGCAAGAACGAAGCCCAATGCCCACCTTGAAACGGAGCCTGGGCTCGACTCTGAAGCCCAGATCTCGAAAAACGACAAAGTACAAAAAGGTGCGGTGGCTCCAAACCTCCATGCCCTCAGACCTCCCTGGCCAGCCCAGGGAGGGTGGCCCGTCCTGGGCCAGACTCAGATTTCCCCCGCCACCCCTGGAGCTCCGCCTGGAGCGAAGACGGTCCTAAAACGGACCATGGGGCTCTTGTAGAGGATGAGGGAGGGAGAGAGGGGCCTTCAGAGAGCCCCTTGGCCGGCTTGACTCTGGAGTCGAATTTGGAAAAATAGACAAAGTCCATAAACGTGCTGTTGGTTCGGACCTCCAGGGCACTCAAGGCACTCACCCAAGCCAGAGAGGGTGCACTCTGGCTGGGGAAGAGGATTCAATCTCTGCTGTGGTGGAGCTCTGAAAAACACGAGAACCTCCAGGAAAAGGCGGCCCGGTTTCTCTGAAAAGTGCATCCCAGGCAGGGTGCGGGTCTCCTGGGCAAGAACGAAGCCCAATGCCCACCTTGAAACGGAGCCTGGGCTCGACTCTGAAGCCCAGATCTCGAAAAACGACAAAGTACAAAAAATGTGCGGTGGCTCCAAACCTCCATGCCCTCAGACCTCCCTGGCCAGCCCAGGGAGGGTGGCCCGTCCTGGGCCAGATTCAGATTCGCCCGCCACCCCTGGAGCTCCGCCTGGAGCGAAGACGGTCCTAAAACGGGCCTTCGGGGATGTATGAGAGAGGGGAAGCGTGGTGGTGGCAAACACAGAGGACCCCCTACCAGCGATCAGACCGTCGTGAGTCCCACTCAGAGTCACTCTGGGTGGGCATGTAAAAATCCAGATTACGCCGCGCTGGAGCTCTGGAAGTTACGAGACCTCCAGGAAAAGACAGGCTGGTTTTCTGAAAAGTGCACCCCAGGCAGGGTGCATCTTTTCCTGGGCACGAGCCCAGCGCACATGGTGTGGTGGTCCGGCTCTGGTGCCAAAGTTTGGGGGAAAAAATAGACAGAGTCCAATAACGTGGTGTGGTTCCAAAGCTCCATGCCCTCAGACCTCCCTGGCCAGCCCAGGGAGGGTGGCCCGTCCTGGGCCAGATTCAGATTCGCCCGCCACCCCTGGAGCTCCGCCTGGAGCGAAGACGGTCCTAAAACGGGCCTTCGGGGATGTATGAGAGAGGGGGAAGCGTGGTGGTGGCAAACACAGAGGACCCCTACCAGCGATCAGACCGTCGTGAGTCCCACTCAGACTCACTCTGGGTGGGCATATAAAATCCAGACTACGCCCCGTCGGAGCTCTGGAAGTACGAGACCTCCAGGAAAAGACAGGCTGGTTTTCTGAAAAGTGCACCCCAGGCAGGGTGCATCTTTCCTGGGCACGAGCCCGGCGCACGTGGCGGGGTCCGGCTCTGGTGCCAAAAAAATTGAGAAAAATCGACTAAGTCCAATGGCGTGACGTGGGTTCAAAGCCCCATGGTCTCAGACCTCCCTGGCCAGCCCAGGGAGGGTGGCCCGTCCTGGGCCAGAGTCAGATTCGCCCGACACCCCCTGGAGCTCGACCTGGAGGGAAGACGGTCCTAAAACGGGCCTTCGGGGCTGTATGGAAGAGGGCAAGTGTGGTGGTGCAAAACACAGAGCACCCCCTACCATTGATCAGACCGTCGTGAGTCCCACTCAGACTCGCTCTGGGTGGGCATATAAAATCCAGACTACGCCCCCCCGTCGGAGCTCTGGAAGTACGAGACCTCCAGGAAAAGACAGGCCGGTTTTATGTAAAGTGCACCCCAGGCAGGGTGCGTCTTTCCTGGGCACGAGCCCGGCGCGCGTGGCGGGGTCCGGCTCTGGTGCCAAAAAATTTGAGTAAAATCGACTAAGTCCAATGACGTGGTGTGGTTCTAAAGCTCCATGGTCTCAGACCTCCCTGGCCAGCCCAGGGAGGGTGGCCCCGTCCTGGGCCAGAGTCAGATTCGCCCGACACCCCCTGGAGCTCGACCTGGAGGGAAGACGGTCCTAAAACGGGCCTTCGGGGCTGTATGGAAGAGGGCAAGTGTGGTGGTGCAAAACACAGAGCACCCCCTACCATTGATCAGACCGTCGTGAGTCCCACTCAGACTCGCTCTGGGTGGGCATATAAAATCCAGACTGCGCCCCCGTCGGAGCTCTGGAAGTACGAGACCTCCAGGAAAAGACGGGCTGGTTTTATGGAAAAAGTGCACCCCAGGCATATGCTTGTCGAACGGTCGGTCTGGGTAAACGGCGAGTGTCCGTGCTGTTGCGTGCGAACGAGATTCCCAATGCTAACGAACCTCCCCCGGCTGGCGACCGGGGAGAGCGCCTCGTTTTCGGGCACGAGCGAATGCGTCTGCCTGGCGGAGCCCCCGTCGGTGCCGAGGTGGTCCTGAGACGGGCCTTCGGGGTTTTGTCGAGGAAGGGGACAAGCGCCCCAATCGGACAAGGCGACGGGCTAAAAAATGGTGCTCGGTATCGGTTTCTGACATCCAGGCGGGGATGCGTCATCTGGGGTCGGCAGGCAGGCAGGCAGGCGGTCACCAGGGCGCTCTGGAGGAAAAGGCCCCCCCTCCGGAAAAAAAGGACAGAGTCCGTAAACGTGAAGTCGAAAGAGTTCCCCAGGGCCGGCCCGTCTCCATGGCCGGTGACCTGGGTGGGTGCCTCGGACCCGGGGCGAGACGGTATCGGTGGGCGTGAACGGAGCACCCGTCGGTGCCGAGACGGTCCTAAAACGGGCCTTCGGGGTTTTGTCGAGGAAGGGGACGAGAGCCCCGCTCGGACAAGGTGACGGACCAAAAAAAAAAGCGTTGCTCGGTATCGGTTTCCGACATCCTGGGGAGGATGCGTCGTCTGGGGTCGGCAGGCAGGCGGTAACCAGGGCGCTCTGGAGGAAAAGGCCCCCCTCCGGAAAAAAGGGACAGAGTCCCTAAACGTGAAGTCGAAAGAGTTTACCAGGACGGCCCGCCTCCCGGGCCGGTCACCCGGGAGGGCGCTTCGTGCCCGGGGCGAGACGGTATCGGTGGGCGCGGCGGAGCTTCCGTCGGTGCCAAGACGGTCCTAAAACGGGCCTTCGGGGTTTTGTCGAGGAGGGGACAAACGCCCCGCTCGGACAAGGTAACGGATCTCCGTGTGACGGGCGCCTCCGGGTTGCCCACCCCCCGGGGTCCGAGAGGAGCGCACCCCCTCCTCCCGGGCCGTCGACGCGAGGGGTGTTTAGCCTGATCGATTGGAACTTCGGACGCGCCTGGGGACGGCCCCTGCCCGGTCGAGAGACCGCTATGGGCAGCTTGCTCCTCCCCGCTCTGCGCGTCGACTCTAGACGCGGCCTCCCTCCGGGGAAAGCAGGCCGCGTCGACCTCGGGAGACTCAGAAGACC
>NC_142770.1:52995753-53003253 GCF_988280905.1 Pimephales promelas | reverse complement strand
AAGCCGAGTTGGGGCCCCATACACCCGGCGTGGGGGGCCCTCCTAGAGGCCCCCAATACCCCCGAGTGTGGAGCCCCAACTCGGCTTACTTTTCGAGTTACAGCCGGTCAAAGTTGAAACTTTAAAGGGCCATATCTCCGGAACCAAGCCGAGTTGGGGCCCCATACACCCGGCGTGGGGGGCCCTCCTAGAGGCCCCCAATACCCCCGAGTGTGGAGCCCCAACTCGGCTTACTTTTCGAGTTACAGCCGGTCAAAGTTGAAACTTTAAAGGGCCATATCTCCGGAACCAAGCCGAGTTGGGGCCCCATACACCCGGCGTGGGGGGCCCTCCTAGAGGCCCCCAATACCCCCGAGTGTGGAGCCCCAACTCGGCTTACTTTTCGAGTTACAGCCGGTCAAAGTTGAAACTTTAAAGGGCCATATCTCCGGAACCAAGCCGAGTTGGGGCCCCATACACCCGGCGTGGGGGGCCCTCCTAGAGGCCCCCAATACCCCCGAGTGTGGAGCCCCAACTCGGCTCACTTTTCGAGTTACAGCCGGTCAAAGTTGAAACTTTAAAGGGCCATATCTCCGGAACCAAGCCGAGTTGGGGCCCCATACACCCGGCGTGGGGGGCCCTCCTAGAGGCCCCCAATACCCCCGAGTGTGGAGCCCCAACTCGGCTCACTTTTCGAGTTACAGCCGGTCAAAGTTGAAACTTTAAAGGGCCATATCTCCGGAACCAAGCCGAGTTGGGGCCCCATACACCCGGCGTGTGGGGCCCTCCCAGAGGCCCCCAATAGCCCCGAGTGTGGAGCCCCAACTCGGCTTACTTTTCGAGTTACACCCGGTCAAAGCTGGACAGGAAGTGGCCGTATCTCGGGACCGGAAGGTCCCCGTGGCTCGGGACGGCGGGAGGAGCAAGGTCCCCGAGAGCGGGCCCCGCACCCGCCGCCGCGAGCCGCTGGGACCTCCCGGTCCCGAGATGGGCCCCGTTACGCGCGGGCGACTTTCGGAGAAAACGGCCCGTATCTCGGAGAGGGGAGGTCCCAGCGGCTCGCCCTTTCGGGTGTCGGGGGCTCCCCACGGGCCCTCTCGGAACCCGCCTCCCCCGGGCCCCTGGGACCTTTCCTTCCCGGGCGCCCCCCCGACACGTCGGGCCCCTTTTCTCCGGGACCCGGGGGCCCCGGAGCTCGGGGGCGGGCTCTTTGCGAGGGGCCCGCCGGGACGCCACACTTGACCCGAGTCCGGTGTCTCTGGGCCCCCGGGTCCCCGAGCTACGTGCGTTCGAATTCGGGGCCCTTTTCCGGGCCCGAAAATCCCTCAAAGTCCGAAAACGTGCAGCGGGCGGGGACTTCCGGGGCCCCGGAGGCTCTGACGGCACACCCAGGGAGGTGCACCGTCCTCGGGCACGGCCAGGTGGCCCCCCCCCCGGGGTCCTGGAAGTCCCCCCGCCCCCCGGAGACACCCACACCCACCCACCGGACGGGAAGATTCCGTTTTTCGCCGATATCTCGAAGACGGCCGGGCGAAAAAATTTCAAACTCGGGTCTTCCGTAGGCCTCGAGGGGCCCTATCCAAAGAGGCCACCCGCGTCCCCGGGGGCCTCGGGGTCAGGGAGTTAGGCCCGGTCAAAGGCGCGGCGTTTTTTGGCTTATATCTCGCGAACCCCTGGGCCAATCTTCCCCAAACTCGAATCGACCGTAGTGCCGGACGGGGCCTTTCGAAAGAGCCCACCCACGAGGTCCAACTCGCCCGGGTCCCCGAGTTATAGCCGTTCAAAGTCGGGGGTCCCGGCGAACGGCGATCCGGTAGGGGGCGTCCCCGGGGCCCGCCGCCGCCCTGGTTCGAGCGAGGGCCCCCGTGGGACCTCGCCACCCAAATTTGAGCTCTCTGGGCCTTCGCGTCGCGGAGATACGGGCGATTTTCTCCCGGGATCGTGACGTCATCGGCGGGCGCCATTTCAGAGCGCGGCCGAGGGTTTTCGGCCGATATCTCCGCGAATACTCGACCAAAAACGACGAAACGCATATGGACGCGTTCAGCTCGGCGAGACGGTTCGAATGAGCCCGGCCTCGGCCGGGCACGTCGAGTTTTCGGCGAGATATTTGCGTTTTTCCGCTTCCGGGGCGCTTTGGGGGCCCGTATCTCGGGCCCCCGGGGGCCCACGGGGCTGGGGGCGGTCTCATTCGAAAGGTCTCGTCCCGTTCTCCAGCCCATAAAAATTTGGCGTCGATCGGAGCCGCCTTCGGCGAGCTACGGTCGTTTGAAGCCCCGTGCAGTGGGGTTACCGTCCTTCAAACAGCCGCCGCTCGCAGGGGGAGTCCCGGGGAGGCATGGTTGCCTGTATGACTTGGGCTTAGAGCACCCAGCCCCGCGCTCCTGGAGGAACCTCCGGTGCACAGGGTCTGCTGCAACCAGCCACGTGGGTTTTGAGGGGTAGGGGAGCGTGCGCTCCTCCCCGGGCGGGCGGCCGGGCCCTGGGGGCTCGCGCCTCCACGGAGGGACCTCGCTCCCGGGGCTTCGTCCCCGGGGCTCGGGGACTCCGTGGCGGCTCGGCCCCCGGGGTTCGACCCCGCTCGCTCGCTCCAAAACCCAAGTCCAAAACGTGGGGTTGCACGGGAGCTCCGGGCGCGACGGGTCTCCACGCACGGCCCCGGGGAGGGAGCTCCGACCCGGGCCGGAGGCAGATTCGCCCCCTGCCCCCCGGCTGTCCGCCCGGAGCCGAGACGGTCCTAAAACGGGCCTTGGGGGTGATGTAGAAGGGTAACGCTCACCCAACCAGGACTCACACAAACCGATCTGCATCCCAGGCAGGGTGCGGGTCTCCTGGGCACGAATAAAGCCCGATGCCCCGTGGGTGATGTTGGCCCTGGCCACTCAAGGCACTCACCCAAGCCAGAGAGGGTGCACTCTGGCTGGGGAAGCAGATTCAATCTCTGCTGTGGTGGAGCTCTGGAAAAACGCGAAACCTCCAGGAAAAGACGGCCCGATTTCTCTGAAAAGTGCATCCCAGGCAGGGTGCGGGTCTCCTGGGCACGAATAAAGCCCGATGCCCCGTGGGTGATTTTGGCCCTGGCCACTCAAGGCACTCACCCAAGCCAGAGAGGGTGCACTCTGGCTGGGGAAGCAGATTCAATCTCTGCTGTGGTGGAGCTCTGGAAAAACGCGAAACCTCCAGGAAAAGACGGCCCGATTTCTCTGAAAAGTGCATCCCAGGCAGGGTGCGGGTCTCATGGGCACGAATAAAGCCCGATGCCCGTGGGTGATGTTGGCCCTGGCCACTCAAGGCACTCACCCAAGCCAGAGAGGGTGCACTCTGGCTGGGGAAGCAGATTCAATCTCTGCTGTGGTGGAGCTCTGGAAAAACGCGAAACCTCCAGGAAAAGACGGCCCGATTTCTCTGAAAAGTGCATCCCAGGCAGGGTGCGGGTCTCCTGGGCACGAATAAAGCCCGATGCCCCGTGGGTGATGTTGGCCCTGGCCACTCAAGGCACTCACCCAAGCCAGAGAGGGTGCACTCTGGCTGGGGAAGCAGATTCAATCTCTGCTGTGGTGGAGCTCTGGAAAAACGCGAAACCTCCAGGAAAAGACGGCCCGGTTTCTCTGAAAAGTGCATCCCAGGCAGGGTGCGGGTCTCATGGGCACGAATAAAGCCCGATGCCCGTGGGTGATGTTGGCCCTGGCCACTCAAGGCACCACTCACCCAAGCCAGAGAGGGTGCACTCTGGCTGGGGAAGCAGATTCAATCTCTGCTGTGGTGGAGCTCTGAAAAACACGAAAACCTCCAGGGAAAAGACGGCCCGGTTTCTCTGAAAAGTGCATCCCAGGCAGGGTGCGGGTCTCCTGGGCAAGAACGAAGCCCAATGCCCACCTTGAAACGGAGCCTGGGCTCGACTCTGAAGCCCAGATCTCGAAAAACGACAAAGTACAAAAAGGTGCGGTGGCTCCAAACCTCCATGCCCTCAGACCTCCCTGGCCAGCCCAGGGAGGGTGGCCCGTCCTGGGCCAGACTCAGATTTCCCCCGCCACCCCTGGAGCTCCGCCTGGAGCGAAGACGGTCCTAAAACGGACCATGGGGCTCTTGTAGAGGATGAGGGAGGGAGAGAGGGGCCTTCAGAGAGCCCCTTGGCCGGCTTGACTCTGGAGTCGAATTTGGAAAAATAGACAAAGTCCATAAACGTGCTGTTGGTTCGGACCTCCAGGGCACTCAAGGCACTCACCCAAGCCAGAGAGGGTGCACTCTGGCTGGGGAAGAGGATTCAATCTCTGCTGTGGTGGAGCTCTGAAAAACACGAGAACCTCCAGGAAAAGGCGGCCCGGTTTCTCTGAAAAGTGCATCCCAGGCAGGGTGCGGGTCTCCTGGGCAAGAACGAAGCCCAATGCCCACCTTGAAACGGAGCCTGGGCTCGACTCTGAAGCCCAGATCTCGAAAAACGACAAAGTACAAAAAATGTGCGGTGGCTCCAAACCTCCATGCCCTCAGACCTCCCTGGCCAGCCCAGGGAGGGTGGCCCGTCCTGGGCCAGATTCAGATTCGCCCGCCACCCCTGGAGCTCCGCCTGGAGCGAAGACGGTCCTAAAACGGGCCTTCGGGGATGTATGAGAGAGGGGAAGCGTGGTGGTGGCAAACACAGAGGACCCCCTACCACAGCGATCAGACCGTCGTGAGTCCCACTCAGAGTCACTCTGGGTGGGCATGTAAAAATCCAGATTACGCCGCGCTGGAGCTCTGGAAGTTACGAGACCTCCAGGAAAAGACAGGCTGGTTTTCTGAAAAGTGCACCCCAGGCAGGGTGCATCTTTTCCTGGGCACGAGCCCAGCGCACATGGTGTGGTGGTCCGGCTCTGGTGCCAAAGTTTGGGGGAAAAAATAGACATCCAATAACGTGGTGTGGTTCCAAAGCTCCATGCCCTCAGACCTCCCTGGCCAGCCCAGGGAGGGTGGCCCGTCCTGGGCCAGATTCAGATTCGCCCGCCACCCCTGGAGCTCCGCCTGGAGCGAAGACGGTCCTAAAACGGGCCTTCGGGGATGTATGAGAGAGGGGGAAGCGTGGTGGTGGCAAACACAGAGGACCCCTACCAGCGATCAGACCGTCGTGAGTCCCACTCAGACTCACTCTGGGTGGGCATATAAAATCCAGACTACGCCCCGTCGGAGCTCTGGAAGTACGAGACCTCCAGGAAAAGACAGGCTGGTTTTCTGAAAAGTGCACCCCAGGCAGGGTGCATCTTTCCTGGGCACGAGCCCGGCGCACGTGGCGGGGTCCGGCTCTGGTGCCAAAAAAATTGAGAAAAATCGACTAAGTCCAATGGCGTGACGTGGGTTCAAAGCCCCATGGTCTCAGACCTCCCTGGCCAGCCCAGGGAGGGTGGCCCGTCCTGGGCCAGAGTCAGATTCGCCCGACACCCCCTGGAGCTCGACCTGGAGGGAAGACGGTCCTAAAACGGGCCTTCGGGGCTGTATGGAAGAGGGCAAGTGTGGTGGTGCAAAACACAGAGCACCCCCTACCATTGATCAGACCGTCGTGAGTCCCACTCAGACTCGCTCTGGGTGGGCATATAAAATCCAGACTACGCCCCCCCGTCGGAGCTCTGGAAGTACGAGACCTCCAGGAAAAGACAGGCCGGTTTTATGTAAAGTGCACCCCAGGCAGGGTGCGTCTTTCCTGGGCACGAGCCCGGCGCGCGTGGCGGGGTCCGGCTCTGGTGCCAAAAAATTTGAGTAAAATCGACTAAGTCCAATGACGTGGTGTGGTTCTAAAGCTCCATGGTCTCAGACCTCCCTGGCCAGCCCAGGGAGGGTGGCCCCGTCCTGGGCCAGAGTCAGATTCGCCCGACACCCCCTGGAGCTCGACCTGGAGGGAAGACGGTCCTAAAACGGGCCTTCGGGGCTGTATGGAAGAGGGCAAGTGTGGTGGTGCAAAACACAGAGCACCCCCTACCATTGATCAGACCGTCGTGAGTCCCACTCAGACTCGCTCTGGGTGGGCATATAAAATCCAGACTGCGCCCCCGTCGGAGCTCTGGAAGTACGAGACCTCCAGGAAAAGACGGGCTGGTTTTATGGAAAAAGTGCACCCCAGGCATATGCTTGTCGAACGGTCGGTCTGGGTAAACGGCGAGTGTCCGTGCTGTTGCGTGCGAACGAGATTCCCAATGCTAACGAACCTCCCCCGGCTGGCGACCGGGGAGAGCGCCTCGTTTTCGGGCACGAGCGAATGCGTCTGCCTGGCGGAGCCCCCGTCGGTGCCGAGGTGGTCCTGAGACGGGCCTTCGGGGTTTTGTCGAGGAAGGGGACAAGCGCCCCAATCGGACAAGGCGACGGGCTAAAAAATGGTGCTCGGTATCGGTTTCTGACATCCAGGCGGGGATGCGTCATCTGGGGTCGGCAGGCAGGCAGGCAGGCGGTCACCAGGGCGCTCTGGAGGAAAAGGCCCCCCCTCCGGAAAAAAAGGACAGAGTCCGTAAACGTGAAGTCGAAAGAGTTCCCCAGGGCCGGCCCGTCTCCATGGCCGGTGACCTGGGTGGGTGCCTCGGACCCGGGGCGAGACGGTATCGGTGGGCGTGAACGGAGCACCCGTCGGTGCCGAGACGGTCCTAAAACGGGCCTTCGGGGTTTTGTCGAGGAAGGGGACGAGAGCCCCGCTCGGACAAGGTGACGGACCAAAAAAAAAAGCGTTGCTCGGTATCGGTTTCCGACATCCTGGGGAGGATGCGTCGTCTGGGGTCGGCAGGCAGGCGGTAACCAGGGCGCTCTGGAGGAAAAGGCCCCCCTCCGGAAAAAAGGGACAGAGTCCCTAAACGTGAAGTCGAAAGAGTTTACCAGGACGGCCCGCCTCCCGGGCCGGTCACCCGGGAGGGCGCTTCGTGCCCGGGGCGAGACGGTATCGGTGGGCGCGGCGGAGCTTCCGTCGGTGCCAAGACGGTCCTAAAACGGGCCTTCGGGGTTTTGTCGAGGAGGGGACAAACGCCCCGCTCGGACAAGGTAACGGATCTCCGTGTGACGGGCGCCTCCGGGTTGCCCACCCCCCGGGGCCCGAGAGGAGCGCACCCCCTCCTCCCGGGCCGTCGACGCGAGGGGTGTTTAGCCTGATCGATTGGAACTTCGGACGCGCCTGGGGACGGCCCCTGCCCGGTCGAGAGACCGCTATGGGCAGCTTGCTCCTCCCCGCTCTGCGCGTCGACTCTAGACGCGGCCTCCCTCCGGGGAAAGCAGGCCGCGTCGACCTCGGGAGACTCAGAAGACCCGTCTGAAACGAACGTCCGCCACGGCGGGCGGAGGACGCGGTCGCGTCGGTCGGATCGGACGGCGAGCGGATCGGGGGGCTCGACACATCCCCCCACCCTCCCAGTCTTCGAGCCGGCTCTTCGCACCCGCGCCTCCCCCGCCCGAAAGGCACCCTTTCCCGGTTACGGCCTCGACCCAGCGGCCACACCTTCTCCCCCCCAGAGAGAGAGGAGGGTTCCGCACGCGCCCCCTATGAGCGGCCGCGCCGTCCCCGAGCCCCCGGCCCGC
>NC_142770.1:52980753-52985753 GCF_988280905.1 Pimephales promelas | reverse complement strand
CGGCTCACTTTTCGAGTTACAGCCGGTCAAAGTTGAAACTTTAAAGGGCCATATCTCCGGAACCAAGCCGAGTTGGGGCCCCATACACCCGGCGTGTGGGGCCCTCCCAGAGGCCCCCAATAGCCCCGAGTGTGGAGCCCCAACTCGGCTTACTTTTCGAGTTACACCCGGTCAAAGCTGGACAGGAAGTGGCCGTATCTCGGGACCGGAAGGTCCCCGTGGCTCGGGACGGCGGGAGGAGCAAGGTCCCCGAGAGCGGGCCCCGCACCCGCCGCCGCGAGCCGCTGGGACCTCCCGGTCCCGAGATGGGCCCCGTTACGCGCGGGCGACTTTCGGAGAAAACGGCCCGTATCTCGGAGAGGGGAGGTCCCAGCGGCTCGCCCTTTCGGGTGTCGGGGGCTCCCCACGGGCCCTCTCGGAACCCGCCTCCCCCGGGCCCCTGGGACCTTTCCTTCCCGGGCGCCCCCCCGACACGTCGGGCCCCTTTTCTCCGGGACCCGGGGGCCCCGGAGCTCGGGGGCGGGCTCTTTGCGAGGGGCCCGCCGGGACGCCACACTTGACCCGAGTCCGGTGTCTCTGGGCCCCCGGGTCCCCGAGCTACGTGCGTTCGAATTCGGGGCCCTTTTCCGGGCCCGAAAATCCCTCAAAGTCCGAAAACGTGCAGCGGGCGGGGACTTCCGGGGCCCCGGAGGCTCTGACGGCACACCCAGGGAGGTGCACCGTCCTCGGGCACGGCCAGGTGGCCCCCCCCCCGGGGTCCTGGAAGTCCCCCCGCCCCCCGGAGACACCCACACCCACCCACCGGACGGGAAGATTCCGTTTTTCGCCGATATCTCGAAGACGGCCGGGCGAAAAAATTTCAAACTCGGGTCTTCCGTAGGCCTCGAGGGGCCCTATCCAAAGAGGCCACCCGCGTCCCCGGGGGCCTCGGGGTCAGGGAGTTAGGCCCGGTCAAAGGCGCGGCGTTTTTTGGCTTATATCTCGCGAACCCCTGGGCCAATCTTCCCCAAACTCGAATCGACCGTAGTGCCGGACGGGGCCTTTCGAAAGAGCCCACCCACGAGGTCCAACTCGCCCGGGTCCCCGAGTTATAGCCGTTCAAAGTCGGGGGTCCCGGCGAACGGCGATCCGGTAGGGGGCGTCCCCGGGGCCCGCCGCCGCCCTGGTTCGAGCGAGGGCCCCCGTGGGACCTCGCCACCCAAATTTGAGCTCTCTGGGCCTTCGCGTCGCGGAGATACGGGCGATTTTCTCCCGGGATCGTGACGTCATCGGCGGGCGCCATTTCAGAGCGCGGCCGAGGGTTTTCGGCCGATATCTCCGCGAATACTCGACCAAAAACGACGAAACGCATATGGACGCGTTCAGCTCGGCGAGACGGTTCGAATGAGCCCGGCCTCGGCCGGGCACGTCGAGTTTTCGGCGAGATATTTGCGTTTTTCCGCTTCCGGGGCGCTTTGGGGGCCCGTATCTCGGGCCCCCGGGGGCCCACGGGGCTGGGGGCGGTCTCATTCGAAAGGTCTCGTCCCGTTCTCCAGCCCATAAAAATTTGGCGTCGATCGGAGCCGCCTTCGGCGAGCTACGGTCGTTTGAAGCCCCGTGCAGTGGGGTTACCGTCCTTCAAACAGCCGCCGCTCGCAGGGGGAGTCCCGGGGAGGCATGGTTGCCTGTATGACTTGGGCTTAGAGCACCCAGCCCCGCGCTCCTGGAGGAACCTCCGGTGCACAGGGTCTGCTGCAACCAGCCACGTGGGTTTTGAGGGGTAGGGGAGCGTGCGCTCTCCTCCCCGGGCGGGCGGCCGGGCCCTGGGGGCTCGCGCCTCCACGGAGGGACCTCGCTCCCGGGGCTTCGTCCCCGGGGCTCGGGGACTCCGTGGCGGCTCGGCCCCCGGGGTTCGACCCCGCTCGCTCGCTCCAAAACCCAAGTCCAAAACGTGGGGTTGCACGGGAGCTCCGGGCGCGACGGGTCTCCACGCACGGCCCCGGGGAGGGAGCTCCGACCCGGGCCGGAGGCAGATTCGCCCCCTGCCCCCCGGCTGTCCGCCCGGAGCCGAGACGGTCCTAAAACGGGCCTTGGGGGTGATGTAGAAGGGTAACGCTCACCCAACCAGGACTCACACAAACCGATCTGCATCCCAGGCAGGGTGCGGGTCTCCTGGGCACGAATAAAGCCCGATGCCCCGTGGGTGATGTTGGCCCTGGCCACTCAAGGCACTCACCCAAGCCAGAGAGGGTGCACTCTGGCTGGGGAAGCAGATTCAATCTCTGCTGTGGTGGAGCTCTGGAAAAACGCGAAACCTCCAGGAAAAGACGGCCCGATTTCTCTGAAAAGTGCATCCCAGGCAGGGTGCGGGTCTCCTGGGCACGAATAAAGCCCGATGCCCCGTGGGTGATTTTGGCCCTGGCCACTCAAGGCACTCACCCAAGCCAGAGAGGGTGCACTCTGGCTGGGGAAGCAGATTCAATCTCTGCTGTGGTGGAGCTCTGGAAAAACGCGAAACCTCCAGGAAAAGACGGCCCGATTTCTCTGAAAAGTGCATCCCAGGCAGGGTGCGGGTCTCATGGGCACGAATAAAGCCCGATGCCCGTGGGTGATGTTGGCCCTGGCCACTCAAGGCACTCACCCAAGCCAGAGAGGGTGCACTCTGGCTGGGGAAGCAGATTCAATCTCTGCTGTGGTGGAGCTCTGGAAAAACGCGAAACCTCCAGGAAAAGACGGCCCGATTTCTCTGAAAAGTGCATCCCAGGCAGGGTGCGGGTCTCCTGGGCACGAATAAAGCCCGATGCCCCGTGGGTGATGTTGGCCCTGGCCACTCAAGGCACTCACCCAAGCCAGAGAGGGTGCACTCTGGCTGGGGAAGCAGATTCAATCTCTGCTGTGGTGGAGCTCTGGAAAAACGCGAAACCTCCAGGAAAAGACGGCCCGGTTTCTCTGAAAAGTGCATCCCAGGCAGGGTGCGGGTCTCATGGGCACGAATAAAGCCCGATGCCCGTGGGTGATGTTGGCCCTGGCCACTCAAGGCACCACTCACCCAAGCCAGAGAGGGTGCACTCTGGCTGGGGAAGCAGATTCAATCTCTGCTGTGGTGGAGCTCTGAAAAACACGAAAACCTCCAGGGAAAAGACGGCCCGGTTTCTCTGAAAAGTGCATCCCAGGCAGGGTGCGGGTCTCCTGGGCAAGAACGAAGCCCAATGCCCACCTTGAAACGGAGCCTGGGCTCGACTCTGAAGCCCAGATCTCGAAAAACGACAAAGTACAAAAAGGTGCGGTGGCTCCAAACCTCCATGCCCTCAGACCTCCCTGGCCAGCCCAGGGAGGGTGGCCCGTCCTGGGCCAGACTCAGATTTCCCCCGCCACCCCTGGAGCTCCGCCTGGAGCGAAGACGGTCCTAAAACGGACCATGGGGCTCTTGTAGAGGATGAGGGAGGGAGAGAGGGGCCTTCAGAGAGCCCCTTGGCCGGCTTGACTCTGGAGTCGAATTTGGAAAAATAGACAAAGTCCATAAACGTGCTGTTGGTTCGGACCTCCAGGGCACTCAAGGCACTCACCCAAGCCAGAGAGGGTGCACTCTGGCTGGGGAAGAGGATTCAATCTCTGCTGTGGTGGAGCTCTGAAAAACACGAGAACCTCCAGGAAAAGGCGGCCCGGTTTCTCTGAAAAGTGCATCCCAGGCAGGGTGCGGGTCTCCTGGGCAAGAACGAAGCCCAATGCCCACCTTGAAACGGAGCCTGGGCTCGACTCTGAAGCCCAGATCTCGAAAAACGACAAAGTACAAAAAATGTGCGGTGGCTCCAAACCTCCATGCCCTCAGACCTCCCTGGCCAGCCCAGGGAGGGTGGCCCGTCCTGGGCCAGATTCAGATTCGCCCGCCACCCCTGGAGCTCCGCCTGGAGCGAAGACGGTCCTAAAACGGGCCTTCGGGGATGTATGAGAGAGGGGAAGCGTGGTGGTGGCAAACACAGAGGACCCCCTACCAGCGATCAGACCGTCGTGAGTCCCACTCAGAGTCACTCTGGGTGGGCATGTAAAAATCCAGATTACGCCGCGCTGGAGCTCTGGAAGTTACGAGACCTCCAGGAAAAGACAGGCTGGTTTTCTGAAAAGTGCACCCCAGGCAGGGTGCATCTTTTCCTGGGCACGAGCCCAGCGCACATGGTGTGGTGGTCCGGCTCTGGTGCCAAAGTTTGGGGGAAAAAATAGACAGAGTCCAATAACGTGGTGTGGTTCCAAAGCTCCATGCCCTCAGACCTCCCTGGCCAGCCCAGGGAGGGTGGCCCGTCCTGGGCCAGATTCAGATTCGCCCGCCACCCCTGGAGCTCCGCCTGGAGCGAAGACGGTCCTAAAACGGGCCTTCGGGGATGTATGAGAGAGGGGGAAGCGTGGTGGTGGCAAACACAGAGGACCCCTACCAGCGATCAGACCGTCGTGAGTCCCACTCAGACTCACTCTGGGTGGGCATATAAAATCCAGACTACGCCCCGTCGGAGCTCTGGAAGTACGAGACCTCCAGGAAAAGACAGGCTGGTTTTCTGAAAAGTGCACCCCAGGCAGGGTGCATCTTTCCTGGGCACGAGCCCGGCGCACGTGGCGGGGTCCGGCTCTGGTGCCAAAAAAATTGAGAAAAATCGACTAAGTCCAATGGCGTGACGTGGGTTCAAAGCCCCATGGTCTCAGACCTCCCTGGCCAGCCCAGGGAGGGTGGCCCGTCCTGGGCCAGAGTCAGATTCGCCCGACACCCCCTGGAGCTCGACCTGGAGGGAAGACGGTCCTAAAACGGGCCTTCGGGGCTGTATGGAAGAGGGCAAGTGTGGTGGTGCAAAACACAGAGCACCCCCTACCATTGATCAGACCGTCGTGAGTCCCACTCAGACTCGCTCTGGGTGGGCATATAAAATCCAGACTACGCCCCCCCGTCGGAGCTCTGGAAGTACGAGACCTCCAGGAAAAGACAGGCCGGTTTTATGTAAAGTGCACCCCAGGCAGGGTGCGTCTTTCCTGGGCAC
>NC_142770.1:52955784-52963284 GCF_988280905.1 Pimephales promelas | reverse complement strand
CTCCGAGTCGGGCAGGAGGGTGTACGGCGGTGGGGGTCCCTGCCCAGGGCTCTGGTTCTCCGAGTCGGGCAGGAGGGGGTACGGCGGTGGGGGTCCCTGCCCAGGGCTCTGGTTCTCCGAGTCGGGCAGGAGGGGGTACGGCGATGGGGGTCCCTGCCCAGGGCTCTGGTTCTCCGAGTCGGGCAGGAGGTGGTCCAGGCGGGTGCCCCCTGGTCCCCCCGACGTGTTAGGGGGCAAGCGGTGGGTCTCCCCCAAGCCCAAAGCCCCGGTTCCCAGAGTCGGGTAAACTGCGGGAGTAACTTTGACTCTCTTAAGGTAGGCAGGAACCGGTGTGAGTGGTGTGGAAAGCCGAGTTGGGGCTCCATGTTCTGGGCACAGGTGGATCTCCTAGTGGTCCACCCCAGGCCCAGAGTGTGGAGCCCCAACTCGGCTTATTTTTTTTTTAAAATTATTATTATTATTATTATTTTTTTTTTTATCTTATTTTATTTTATTTTTTCAATTTTTCGGGATGCACCGGGTAGAAGTTCAAACTTCAACCGCCGTGGGGGTCCCCTGGCCAGAGCTCTGGTTCTCCGAGTCGGGCAGGAGGTGGTCCAGGCGGGTGCCCCCTGGTCCCCCCGACGTGTTAGGGGGCGAGCGGTGGGTCTCCCCCAAGCCCAAAGCCCCGGTTCCCAGAGTCGGGTAAACTGCGGGAGTAACTTTGACTCTCTTAAGGTAGGCAGGAACCGGTGTGAGTGGTGTGGAAAGCCGAGTTGGGGCTCCACGCTCTGGGCACAGGGGGATCTCCTAGTGGTCCACCCCAGGCCCAGAGTGTGGAGCCCCAACTCGGCTTATTTTTTTTAAAATTATTATTATTATTATTATTATTATCTTATTTTATTTTATTTTTTCAATTTTTCGGGATGCACCGGGTAGAAGTTCAAACTTCAACCGCCGTGGGGGTCCCTGGCCAGCGTTCTGGTTCTCCGAAGTGGGGCTGAGGGGGTCCAGGCGGGTGCCCCCTGGTCCCCCCCGACGTGTTAGGGGGCGAGCGGTGGGTCTCCCCCAAGCCCAAAGCCCCGGTTCCCAGAGTCGGGTAAACTGCGCGACTAACAATGACTCTCTTAAGGTAGTCAGAAACCGGTGTGAGTGGTGTGGAAAGCCGATTCGGGGCTCCACGCTCTGGGCACAGGGGGATCTCCTAGTGGTGCCCCCCAGGCCCAGAGTGTGGAGCCCCAACTCGGCTTATTTTTATTTTTATTATTATTTTTTTTTTTATTTAATTATTATTTTGGGATTATTAGACTGGGTAGAAGTTGCAACTTCAAACGGGCATATCTCCGGAACCAAGCCGAGTTGGGGCCCCATACACCCGGCGTGGGGGGCCCTCCTAGAGGCCCCCAATACCCCCGAGTGTGGAGCCCCAACTCGGCTTACTTTTCGAGTTACAGCCGGTCAAAGTTGAAACTTTAAAGGGCCATATCTCCGGAACCAAGCCGAGTTGGGGCCCCATACACCCGGCGTGGGGGGCCCTCCTAGAGGCCCCCAATACCCCCGAGTGTGGAGCCCCAACTCGGCTTACTTTTCGAGTTACAGCCGGTCAAAGTTGAAACTTTAAAGGGCCATATCTCCGGAACCAAGCCGAGTTGGGGCCCCATACACCCGGCGTGGGGGGCCCTCCTAGAGGCCCCCAATACCCCCGAGTGTGGAGCCCCAACTCGGCTTACTTTTCGAGTTACAGCCGGTCAAAGTTGAAACTTTAAAGGGCCATATCTCCGGAACCAAGCCGAGTTGGGGCCCCATACACCCGGCGTGGGGGGCCCTCCTAGAGGCCCCCAATACCCCCGAGTGTGGAGCCCCAACTCGGCTCACTTTTCGAGTTACAGCCGGTCAAAGTTGAAACTTTAAAGGGCCATATCTCCGGAACCAAGCCGAGTTGGGGCCCCATACACCCGGCGTGGGGGGCCCTCCTAGAGGCCCCCAATACCCCCGAGTGTGGAGCCCCAACTCGGCTCACTTTTCGAGTTACAGCCGGTCAAAGTTGAAACTTTAAAGGGCCATATCTCCGGAACCAAGCCGAGTTGGGGCCCCATACACCCGGCGTGTGGGGCCCTCCCAGAGGCCCCCAATAGCCCCGAGTGTGGAGCCCCAACTCGGCTTACTTTTCGAGTTACACCCGGTCAAAGCTGGACAGGAAGTGGCCGTATCTCGGGACCGGAAGGTCCCCGTGGCTCGGGACGGCGGGAGGAGCAAGGTCCCCGAGAGCGGGCCCCGCACCCGCCGCCGCGAGCCGCTGGGACCTCCCGGTCCCGAGATGGGCCCCGTTACGCGCGGGCGACTTTCGGAGAAAACGGCCCGTATCTCGGAGAGGGGAGGTCCCAGCGGCTCGCCCTTTCGGGTGTCGGGGGCTCCCCACGGGCCCTCTCGGAACCCGCCTCCCCCGGGCCCCTGGGACCTTTCCTTCCCGGGCGCCCCCCCGACACGTCGGGCCCCTTTTCTCCGGGACCCGGGGGCCCCGGAGCTCGGGGGCGGGCTCTTTGCGAGGGGCCCGCCGGGACGCCACACTTGACCCGAGTCCGGTGTCTCTGGGCCCCCGGGTCCCCGAGCTACGTGCGTTCGAATTCGGGGCCCTTTTCCGGGCCCGAAAATCCCTCAAAGTCCGAAAACGTGCAGCGGGCGGGGACTTCCGGGGCCCCGGAGGCTCTGACGGCACACCCAGGGAGGTGCACCGTCCTCGGGCACGGCCAGGTGGCCCCCCCCCCGGGGTCCTGGAAGTCCCCCCGCCCCCCGGAGACACCCACACCCACCCACCGGACGGGAAGATTCCGTTTTTCGCCGATATCTCGAAGACGGCCGGGCGAAAAAATTTCAAACTCGGGTCTTCCGTAGGCCTCGAGGGGCCCTATCCAAAGAGGCCACCCGCGTCCCCGGGGGCCTCGGGGTCAGGGAGTTAGGCCCGGTCAAAGGCGCGGCGTTTTTTGGCTTATATCTCGCGAACCCCTGGGCCAATCTTCCCCAAACTCGAATCGACCGTAGTGCCGGACGGGGCCTTTCGAAAGAGCCCACCCACGAGGTCCAACTCGCCCGGGTCCCCGAGTTATAGCCGTTCAAAGTCGGGGGTCCCGGCGAACGGCGATCCGGTAGGGGGCGTCCCCGGGGCCCGCCGCCGCCCTGGTTCGAGCGAGGGCCCCCGTGGGACCTCGCCACCCAAATTTGAGCTCTCTGGGCCTTCGCGTCGCGGAGATACGGGCGATTTTCTCCCGGGATCGTGACGTCATCGGCGGGCGCCATTTCAGAGCGCGGCCGAGGGTTTTCGGCCGATATCTCCGCGAATACTCGACCAAAAACGACGAAACGCATATGGACGCGTTCAGCTCGGCGAGACGGTTCGAATGAGCCCGGCCTCGGCCGGGCACGTCGAGTTTTCGGCGAGATATTTGCGTTTTTCCGCTTCCGGGGCGCTTTGGGGGCCCGTATCTCGGGCCCCCGGGGGCCCACGGGGCTGGGGGCGGTCTCATTCGAAAGGTCTCGTCCCGTTCTCCAGCCCATAAAAATTTGGCGTCGATCGGAGCCGCCTTCGGCGAGCTACGGTCGTTTGAAGCCCCGTGCAGTGGGGTTACCGTCCTTCAAACAGCCGCCGCTCGCAGGGGGAGTCCCGGGGAGGCATGGTTGCCTGTATGACTTGGGCTTAGAGCACCCAGCCCCGCGCTCCTGGAGGAACCTCCGGTGCACAGGGTCTGCTGCAACCAGCCACGTGGGTTTTGAGGGGTAGGGGAGCGTGCGCTCTCCTCCCCGGGCGGGCGGCCGGGCCCTGGGGGCTCGCGCCTCCACGGAGGGACCTCGCTCCCGGGGCTTCGTCCCCGGGGCTCGGGGACTCCGTGGCGGCTCGGCCCCCGGGGTTCGACCCCGCTCGCTCGCTCCAAAACCCAAGTCCAAAACGTGGGGTTGCACGGGAGCTCCGGGCGCGACGGGTCTCCACGCACGGCCCCGGGGAGGGAGCTCCGACCCGGGCCGGAGGCAGATTCGCCCCCTGCCCCCCGGCTGTCCGCCCGGAGCCGAGACGGTCCTAAAACGGGCCTTGGGGGTGATGTAGAAGGGTAACGCTCACCCAACCAGGACTCACACAAACCGATCTGCATCCCAGGCAGGGTGCGGGTCTCCTGGGCACGAATAAAGCCCGATGCCCCGTGGGTGATGTTGGCCCTGGCCACTCAAGGCACTCACCCAAGCCAGAGAGGGTGCACTCTGGCTGGGGAAGCAGATTCAATCTCTGCTGTGGTGGAGCTCTGGAAAAACGCGAAACCTCCAGGAAAAGACGGCCCGATTTCTCTGAAAAGTGCATCCCAGGCAGGGTGCGGGTCTCCTGGGCACGAATAAAGCCCGATGCCCCGTGGGTGATGTTGGCCCTGGCCACTCAAGGCACCACTCACCCAAGCCAGAGAGGGTGCACTCTGGCTGGGGAAGCAGATTCAATCTCTGCTGTGGTGGAGCTCTGGAAAAACGCGAAAACCTCCAGGGAAAAGACGGCCCGGTTTCTCTGAAAAGTGCATCCCAGGCAGGGTGCGGGTCTCATGGGCACGAATAAAGCCCGATGCCCGTGGGTGATGTTGGCCCTGGCCACTCAAGGCACCACTCACCCAAGCCAGAGAGGGTGCACTCTGGCTGGGGAAGCAGATTCAATCTCTGCTGTGGTGGAGCTCTGAAAAACACGAAAACCTCCAGGGAAAAGACGGCCCGGTTTCTCTGAAAAGTGCATCCCAGGCAGGGTGCGGGTCTCATGGGCACGAATAAAGCCCGATGCCCACCTTGAAACGGAGCCTGGGCTCGACTCTGAAGTCCAGATCTCGAAAAACGACAGAGTCCAAAAAAGGTGCGGTGGCTCCAAACCTCCATGCCCTCAGACCTCCCTGGCCAGCCCAGGGAGGGTGGCCCGTCCTGGGCCAGACTCAGATTTCCCCCGCCACCCCTGGAGCTCCGCCTGGAGCGAAGACGGTCCTAAAACGGACCCTGGGGCTCTTGTAGAGGATGAGGGAGAGAGGGGCCTTCAGAGAGCCCCTGGCCGGCTTGACTCTGGAGTCGAATTTGAAAAATAGACAGAGTCCATAAACGTGCTGTCTGTTCGGACCTCCAGGGCACTCAAGGCACTCACCCAAGCCAGAGAGGGTGCACTCTGGCTGGGGAAGAGGATTCAATCTCTGCTGTGGTGGAGCTCTGAAAAACACGAAAACCTCCGGGAAAAGGCGGCCCGGTTTCTCTGAAAAGTGCATCCCAGGCAGGGTGCGGGTCTCCTGGGCAAGAACGAAGCCCAATGCCCACCTTGAAACGGAGCCTGGGCTCGACTCTGAAGCCCAGATCTCGAAAAACGACAAAGTACAAAAAATGTGGGGTGGCTCCAAACCTCCATGCCCTCAGACCTCCCTGGCCAGCCCAGGGAGGGTGGCCCGTCCTGGGCCAGATTCAGATTCGCCCGCCACCCCTGGAGCTCCACCTGGAGCGAAGACGGTCCTAAAACGGGCCTTCGGGGATGTATGAGAGAGGGGAAGCGTGGTGGTGGCAAACACAGAGGACCCCTACCAGCGATCAGACCGTCGTGAGTCCCACTCAGAGTCACTCTGGGTGGGCATGTAAAAAATCCAGATTACGCCGCGCTGGAGCTCTGGAAGTTACGAGACCTCCAGGAAAAGACAGGCTGGTTTTCTGAAAAGTGCACCCCAGGCAGGGTGCATCTTTTCCTGGGCACGAGCCCAGCGCACATGGTGTGGTGGTCCGGCTCTGGTGCCAAAGTTTGGGGGAAAAAAATAGACAAAGTCCAATAACGTGGTGTGGTTCCAAAGCTCCATGCCCTCAGACCTCCCTGGCCAGCCCAGGGAGGGTGGCCCGTCCTGGGCCAGATTCAGATTTGCCCGCCACCCCTGGAGCTCCACCTGGAGCGAAGACGGTCCTAAAACGGGCCTTCGGGGATGTATGAGAGAGGGGAAGCGTGGTGGTGGCAAACACAGAGGACCCCTACCAGCGATCAGACCGTCGTGAGTCCCACTCAGACTCACTCTGGGTGGGCATATAAAATCCAGACTACGCCCCGTCGGAGCTCTGGAAGTACGAGACCTCCAGGAAAAGACAGGCTGGTTTTATGTAAAGTGCACCCCAGGTAGGGTGCATCTTTCCTGGGCACGAGCCCAGCGCACATGGCGGGGGGTCCGGCTCTGAGAAAAATCGACTAAGTCCAATGACGTGGTGTGGTTCCAAAGCTCCATGCCCTCAGACCTCCCTGGCCAGCCCAGGGAGGGTGGCCCGTCCTGGGCCAGAGTCAGATTCGCCCGACACCCCCTGGAGCTCCACCTGGAGGGAAGACGGTCCTAAAACGGGCCTTCGGGGATGTATGAGAGAGGGGAAGCGTGGTGGTGGCAAACACAGAGGACCCCTACCAGCGATCAGACCGTCGTGAGTCCCACTCAGACTCACTCTGGGTGGGCATATAAAATCCAGACTACGCCCCGTCGGAGCTCTGGAAGTACGAGACCTCCAGGAAAAGACAGGCTGGTTTTATGTAAAGTGCACCCCAGGTAGGGTGCATCTTTCCTGGGCACGAGCCCAGCGCACATGGCGGGGGGGTCCGGCTCTGAGAAAAATCGACTAAGTCCAATGACGTGGTGTGGTTCCAAAGCTCCATGCCCTCAGACCTCCCTGGCCAGCCCAGGGAGGGTGGCCCGTCCTGGGCCAGAGTCAGATTCGCCCGACACCCCCTGGAGCTCCACCTGGAGGGGAGACGGTCCTAAAACGGACCTTCGGGGCTGTATGGAAGAGGGCAAGTGTGGTGGTGCAAAACACGGAGCACCCCCCCTACCATTGATCAGACCGTCGTGAGTCCCACTCAGACTCGCTCCGGGTGGGCATATAAGATCCAGACTACGCCCCGTCGGAGCTCTGGAAGTACGAGACCTCCAGGAAAAGACAGGCTGGTTTTATGGAAAAAGTGAAACCCCAGGCAGGGTGCATCTTTCCTGGGCACGAGCCCAGCGCACATGGTGTGGTCCGGCTCTGGTGCCAAAGCTTGGGGAAAAAAAATAGACTAAGTCCACTGACGTGGTGTGGTTCCAAAGCTCCATGCCCTCAGACCTCCCTGGCCAGCCCAGGGAGGGTGGCCCGTCCTGGGCCAGAGTCAGATTCACCCGACACCCCCTGGAGCTCCACCTGGAGGGAAGACGGTCCTAAAACGGGCCTTCGGGGCTGTATGGAAGAGGGCAAGTGTGGTGGTGCGAAACACAGAGCACCCCCTACCATTGATCAGACCGTCGTGAGTCCCACTCAGACTCGCTCTGGGTGGGCATATAAAATCCAGATTACGCCCCCGTCGGAGCTCTGGAAGTACGAGACCTCCAGAAAAAGACAGGCTGGTTTTATGGAAAAAGTGCACCCCAGGCATATGCTTGTCGAACGGTCGGTCTGGGTAAACGGCGAGTGTCCGTGCTGTTGCGTACGAACGAGATTCCCAATGCTAACGAACCTCCCCCGGCTGGC
>NC_142770.1:52938284-52945784 GCF_988280905.1 Pimephales promelas | reverse complement strand
GTTCCCAGAGTCGGGTAAACTGCGGGAGTAACTTTGACTCTCTTAAGGTAGGCAGGAACCGGTGTGAGTGGTGTGGAAAGCCGAGTTGGGGCTCCATGTTCTGGGCACAGGTGGATCTCCTAGTGGTCCACCCCAGGCCCAGAGTGTGGAGCCCCAACTCGGCTTATTTTTTTTTTAAAATTATTATTATTATTATTATTTTTTTTTTTATCTTATTTTATTTTATTTTTTCAATTTTTCGGGATGCACCGGGTAGAAGTTCAAACTTCAACCGCCGTGGGGGTCCCCTGGCCAGAGCTCTGGTTCTCCGAGTCGGGCAGGAGGTGGTCCAGGCGGGTGCCCCCTGGTCCCCCCGACGTGTTAGGGGGCGAGCGGTGGGTCTCCCCCAAGCCCAAAGCCCCGGTTCCCAGAGTCGGGTAAACTGCGGGAGTAACTTTGACTCTCTTAAGGTAGGCAGGAACCGGTGTGAGTGGTGTGGAAAGCCGAGTTGGGGCTCCACGCTCTGGGCACAGGGGGATCTCCTAGTGGTCCACCCCAGGCCCAGAGTGTGGAGCCCCAACTCGGCTTATTTTTTTTAAAATTATTATTATTATTATTATTATTATCTTATTTTATTTTATTTTTTCAATTTTTCGGGATGCACCGGGTAGAAGTTCAAACTTCAACCGCCGTGGGGGTCCCTGGCCAGCGTTCTGGTTCTCCGAAGTGGGGCTGAGGGGGTCCAGGCGGGTGCCCCCTGGTCCCCCCCGACGTGTTAGGGGGCGAGCGGTGGGTCTCCCCCAAGCCCAAAGCCCCGGTTCCCAGAGTCGGGTAAACTGCGCGACTAACAATGACTCTCTTAAGGTAGTCAGAAACCGGTGTGAGTGGTGTGGAAAGCCGATTCGGGGCTCCACGCTCTGGGCACAGGGGGATCTCCTAGTGGTGCCCCCCAGGCCCAGAGTGTGGAGCCCCAACTCGGCTTATTTTTATTTTTATTATTATTTTTTTTTTTATTTAATTATTATTTTGGGATTATTAGACTGGGTAGAAGTTGCAACTTCAAACGGGCATATCTCCGGAACCAAGCCGAGTTGGGGCCCCATACACCCGGCGTGGGGGGCCCTCCTAGAGGCCCCCAATACCCCCGAGTGTGGAGCCCCAACTCGGCTTACTTTTCGAGTTACAGCCGGTCAAAGTTGAAACTTTAAAGGGCCATATCTCCGGAACCAAGCCGAGTTGGGGCCCCATACACCCGGCGTGGGGGGCCCTCCTAGAGGCCCCCAATACCCCCGAGTGTGGAGCCCCAACTCGGCTTACTTTTCGAGTTACAGCCGGTCAAAGTTGAAACTTTAAAGGGCCATATCTCCGGAACCAAGCCGAGTTGGGGCCCCATACACCCGGCGTGGGGGGCCCTCCTAGAGGCCCCCAATACCCCCGAGTGTGGAGCCCCAACTCGGCTTACTTTTCGAGTTACAGCCGGTCAAAGTTGAAACTTTAAAGGGCCATATCTCCGGAACCAAGCCGAGTTGGGGCCCCATACACCCGGCGTGGGGGGCCCTCCTAGAGGCCCCCAATACCCCCGAGTGTGGAGCCCCAACTCGGCTCACTTTTCGAGTTACAGCCGGTCAAAGTTGAAACTTTAAAGGGCCATATCTCCGGAACCAAGCCGAGTTGGGGCCCCATACACCCGGCGTGGGGGGCCCTCCTAGAGGCCCCCAATACCCCCGAGTGTGGAGCCCCAACTCGGCTCACTTTTCGAGTTACAGCCGGTCAAAGTTGAAACTTTAAAGGGCCATATCTCCGGAACCAAGCCGAGTTGGGGCCCCATACACCCGGCGTGTGGGGCCCTCCCAGAGGCCCCCAATAGCCCCGAGTGTGGAGCCCCAACTCGGCTTACTTTTCGAGTTACACCCGGTCAAAGTTGAAACTTTAAAGGGCCATATCTCCGGAACCAAGCCGAGTTGGGGCCCCATACACCCGGCGTGGGGGGCCCTCCTAGAGGCCCCCAATACCCCCGAGTGTGGAGCCCCAACTCGGCTTACTTTTCGAGTTACACCCGGTCAAAGCTGGACAGGAAGTGGCCGTATCTCGGGACCGGAAGGTCCCCGTGGCTCGGGACGGCGGGAGGAGCAAGGTCCCCGAGAGCGGGCCCCGCACCCGCCGCCGCGAGCCGCTGGGACCTCCCGGTCCCGAGATGGGCCCCGTTACGCGCGGGCGACTTTCGGAGAAAACGGCCCGTATCTCGGAGAGGGGAGGTCCCAGCGGCTCGCCCTTTCGGGTGTCGGGGGCTCCCCACGGGCCCTCTCGGACCCCGCCTCCCCCGGGCCCCTGGGACCTTTCCTTCCCAGGCGCCCCCCCGACACGTCGGGCCCCTTTTCTCCGGGACCCGGGGGCCCCGGAGCTCGGGGGCGGGCTCTTTGCGAGGGGCCCGCCGGGACGCCACACTTGACCCGAGTCCGGTGTCTCTGGGCCGCCGGGTCCCCGAGCTACGGGCGTTCGAATTCGGGGCCCGAAAATCCCTCAAAGTCCGAAAACGTGCAGTGGGCGGGGACTTCCGGGGGCCCCGGAGGCTCTGACGGCACACCCAGGGAGGTGCACCGTCCTCGGGCACGGCCAGGTGGCCCCCCCCGGGGTCCTGGAAGTCCCCCCGCCCCCCGGAGACACCCACACCCACAAGACGGGAAGATTCCGTTTTTCGCCGATATCTCGAAGACGGCCGGGCGAAAAAATTTCAAACTCGGGTCTTCCCAAGGCCTCGAGGGGCCCTATCCAAAGAGGCCACCCGCGTCCCCGGGGGCCTCGGGGTCAGGGAGTTAGGCCCGGTCAAAGGCGCGGCGTTTTTGGCTTATATCTCGCGAACCCCTGGGCCAATCTTCCCCAAACTCGAATCGACCGTAGTGCCGGACGGGGCCTTTCGAAAGAGCCCACCCACGAGGTCCAACTCGCCCGGGTCCCCGAGTTATAGCCGTTCAAAGTCGGGGGTCCCGGCGAACGGCGATCCGGTAGGGGGCGTCCCCGGGGCCCGCCGCCGCCCTGGTTCGAGCGAGGGCCCCCGTGGGACCTCGCCACCCAAATTTGAGCTCTCTGGGCCTTCGCGTCGCGGAGATACGGGCGATTTTCTCCCGGGATCGTGACGTCATCGGCGGGCGCCATTTCAGAGCGCGGCCGAGGGTTTTCGGCCGATATCTCCGCGAATACTCGACCAAAAACGACGAAACGCATATGGACGCGTTCAGCTCGGCGAGACGGTTCGAATGAGCCCGGCCTCGGCCGGGCACGTCGACTTTTCGGCGAGATATTTGCGTTTTTCCGCTTCCGGGGCGCTTTGGGGGCCCGTATCTCGGGCCCCCGGGGGCCCACGGGGCTGGGGGCGGTCTCATTCGAAAGGTCTCGTCCCGTTCTCCAGCCGACAAAAATTTGGCGTCGATCGGAGCCGCCTTCGGCGAGCTACGGTCGTTTGAAGCCCCGTGCGGTGGGGTTACCGTCCTTCAAACAGCCGCCGCTCGCAGGGGGAGTCCCGGGGAGGCATGGTTGCCTGTATGACTTGGGCTTGGAGCGCCCAGCCCCGCGCTCCTGGAGGAACCTCCGGTGCACAGGGTCTGCTGCAACCAGCCACGTGGGTTTTGAGGGGTAGGGGAGCGTGCGCTCTCCTCCCCGGGCGGGCGGCCGGGCTCCGGGGGCTCGCGCCTCCACGGAGGGACCTCGCTCCCGGGGCTTCGTCCCCGGGGCTCGGGGGCTCCGTGGCGGCTCGGCCCCCGGGGTTTCGACCCCGCTCGCTCGCTCCAAAACCCAAGTCCAAAACGTGGGGTTGCACGGGAGCTCCGGGCGCGACGGGTCTCCACGCACGGCCCCGGGGAGGGTGCTCCGACCCGGGCCGGAGGCAGATTCGCCCCCTGCCCCCCGGCTGTCCGCCCGGAGCCGAGACGGTCCTAAAACGGGCCATGGGGGTGATGTAGAAGGGTAACGCTCACACAACCAGAACTCACACAAACCGATCTGCTATCCCAGGCAGGGTGCGGGTCTCCTGGGCACGAATAAAGCCCGATGCCCCGTGGGTGATGTTGGCCCTGGCCACTCAAGGCACCACTCACCCAAGCCAGAGAGGGTGCACTCTGGCTGGGGAAGCAGATTCAATCTCTGCTGTGGTGGAGCTCTGAAAAACACGAAAACCTCCAGGGAAAAGACGGCCCGGTTTCTCTGAAAAGTGCATCCCAGGCAGGGTGCGGGTCTCCTGGGCACGAATAAAGCCCGATGCCCCGTGGGTGATGTTGGCCCTGGCCACTCAAGGCACTCACCCAAGCCAGAGAGGGTGCACTCTGGCTGGGGAAGCAGATTCAATCTCTGCTGTGGTGGAGCTCTGGAAAAACGCGAAACCTCCAGGAAAAGACGGCCCGGTTTCTCTGAAAAGTGCATCCCAGGCAGGGTGCGGGTCTCCTGGGCACGAATAAAGCCCGATGCCCCGTGGGTGATGTTGGCCCTGGCCACTCAAGGCACTCACCCAAGCCAGAGAGGGTGCACTCTGGCTGGGGAAGCAGATTCAATCTCTGCTGTGGTGGAGCTCTGGAAAAACGCGAAACCTCCAGGAAAAGACGGCCCGGTTTCTCTGAAAAGTGCATCCCAGGCAGGGTGCGGGTCTCCTGGGCACGAATAAAGCCCGATGCCCCGTGGGTGATGTTGGCCCTGGCCACTCAAGGCACCACTCACCCAAGCCAGAGAGGGTGCACTCTGGCTGGGGAAGCAGATTCAATCTCTGCTGTGGTGGAGCTCTGGAAAAACGCGAAAACCTCCAGGGAAAAGACGGCCCGGTTTCTCTGAAAAGTGCATCCCAGGCAGGGTGCGGGTCTCATGGGCACGAATAAAGCCCGATGCCCGTGGGTGATGTTGGCCCTGGCCACTCAAGGCACCACTCACCCAAGCCAGAGAGGGTGCACTCTGGCTGGGGAAGCAGATTCAATCTCTGCTGTGGTGGAGCTCTGAAAAACACGAAAACCTCCAGGGAAAAGACGGCCCGGTTTCTCTGAAAAGTGCATCCCAGGCAGGGTGCGGGTCTCATGGGCACGAATAAAGCCCGATGCCCACCTTGAAACGGAGCCTGGGCTCGACTCTGAAGTCCAGATCTCGAAAAACGACAGAGTCCAAAAAAGGTGCGGTGGCTCCAAACCTCCATGCCCTCAGACCTCCCTGGCCAGCCCAGGGAGGGTGGCCCGTCCTGGGCCAGACTCAGATTTCCCCCGCCACCCCTGGAGCTCCGCCTGGAGCGAAGACGGTCCTAAAACGGACCCTGGGGCTCTTGTAGAGGATGAGGGAGAGAGGGGCCTTCAGAGAGCCCCTGGCCGGCTTGACTCTGGAGTCGAATTTGAAAAATAGACAGAGTCCATAAACGTGCTGTCTGTTCGGACCTCCAGGGCACTCAAGGCACTCACCCAAGCCAGAGAGGGTGCACTCTGGCTGGGGAAGAGGATTCAATCTCTGCTGTGGTGGAGCTCTGAAAAACACGAAAACCTCCGGGAAAAGGCGGCCCGGTTTCTCTGAAAAGTGCATCCCAGGCAGGGTGCGGGTCTCCTGGGCAAGAACGAAGCCCAATGCCCACCTTGAAACGGAGCCTGGGCTCGACTCTGAAGCCCAGATCTCGAAAAACGACAAAGTACAAAAAATGTGGGGTGGCTCCAAACCTCCATGCCCTCAGACCTCCCTGGCCAGCCCAGGGAGGGTGGCCCGTCCTGGGCCAGATTCAGATTCGCCCGCCACCCCTGGAGCTCCACCTGGAGCGAAGACGGTCCTAAAACGGGCCTTCGGGGATGTATGAGAGAGGGGAAGCGTGGTGGTGGCAAACACAGAGGACCCCTACCAGCGATCAGACCGTCGTGAGTCCCACTCAGAGTCACTCTGGGTGGGCATGTAAAAAATCCAGATTACGCCGCGCTGGAGCTCTGGAAGTTACGAGACCTCCAGGAAAAGACAGGCTGGTTTTCTGAAAAGTGCACCCCAGGCAGGGTGCATCTTTTCCTGGGCACGAGCCCAGCGCACATGGTGTGGTGGTCCGGCTCTGGTGCCAAAGTTTGGGGGAAAAAAATAGACAAAGTCCAATAACGTGGTGTGGTTCCAAAGCTCCATGCCCTCAGACCTCCCTGGCCAGCCCAGGGAGGGTGGCCCGTCCTGGGCCAGATTCAGATTTGCCCGCCACCCCTGGAGCTCCACCTGGAGCGAAGACGGTCCTAAAACGGGCCTTCGGGGATGTATGAGAGAGGGGAAGCGTGGTGGTGGCAAACACAGAGGACCCCTACCAGCGATCAGACCGTCGTGAGTCCCACTCAGACTCACTCTGGGTGGGCATATAAAATCCAGACTACGCCCCGTCGGAGCTCTGGAAGTACGAGACCTCCAGGAAAAGACAGGCTGGTTTTATGTAAAGTGCACCCCAGGTAGGGTGCATCTTTCCTGGGCACGAGCCCAGCGCACATGGCGGGGGGTCCGGCTCTGAGAAAAATCGACTAAGTCCAATGACGTGGTGTGGTTCCAAAGCTCCATGCCCTCAGACCTCCCTGGCCAGCCCAGGGAGGGTGGCCCGTCCTGGGCCAGAGTCAGATTCGCCCGACACCCCCTGGAGCTCCACCTGGAGGGAAGACGGTCCTAAAACGGGCCTTCGGGGATGTATGAGAGAGGGGAAGCGTGGTGGTGGCAAACACAGAGGACCCCTACCAGCGATCAGACCGTCGTGAGTCCCACTCAGACTCACTCTGGGTGGGCATATAAAATCCAGACTACGCCCCGTCGGAGCTCTGGAAGTACGAGACCTCCAGGAAAAGACAGGCTGGTTTTATGTAAAGTGCACCCCAGGTAGGGTGCATCTTTCCTGGGCACGAGCCCAGCGCACATGGCGGGGGGGTCCGGCTCTGAGAAAAATCGACTAAGTCCAATGACGTGGTGTGGTTCCAAAGCTCCATGCCCTCAGACCTCCCTGGCCAGCCCAGGGAGGGTGGCCCGTCCTGGGCCAGAGTCAGATTCGCCCGACACCCCCTGGAGCTCCACCTGGAGGGGAGACGGTCCTAAAACGGGCCTTCGGGGCTGTATGGAAGAGGGCAAGTGTGGTGGTGCAAAACACGGAGCACCCCCCCTACCATTGATCAGACCGTCGTGAGTCCCACTCAGACTCGCTCCGGGTGGGCATATAAGATCCAGACTACGCCCCGTCGGAGCTCTGGAAGTACGAGACCTCCAGGAAAAGACAGGCTGGTTTTATGGAAAAAGTGAAACCCCAGGCAGGGTGCATCTTTCCTGGGCACGAGCCCAGCGCACATGGTGTGGTCCGGCTCTGGTGCCAAAGCTTGGGGAAAAAAAATAGACTAAGTCCACTGACGTGGTGTGGTTCCAAAGCTCCATGCCCTCAGACCTCCCTGGCCAGCCCAGGGAGGGTGGCCCGTCCTGGGCCAGAGTCAGATTCACCCGACACCCCCTGGAGCTCCACCTGGAGGGAAGACGGTCCTAAAACGGGCCTTCGGGGCTGTATGGAAGAGGGCAAGT
>NC_142770.1:52920784-52928284 GCF_988280905.1 Pimephales promelas | reverse complement strand
GGGCTCTGGTTCTCCGAGTCGGGCAGGAGGGTGTACGGCGGTGGGGGTCCCTGCCCAGGGCTCTGGTTCTCCGAGTCGGGCAGGAGGGGGTACGGCGGTGGGGGTCCCTGCCCAGGGCTCTGGTTCTCCGAGTCGGGCAGGAGGGGGTACGGCGATGGGGGTCCCTGCCCAGGGCTCTGGTTCTCCGAGTCGGGCAGGAGGTGGTCCAGGCGGGTGCCCCCTGGTCCCCCCGACGTGTTAGGGGGCAAGCGGTGGGTCTCCCCCAAGCCCAAAGCCCCGGTTCCCAGAGTCGGGTAAACTGCGGGAGTAACTTTGACTCTCTTAAGGTAGGCAGGAACCGGTGTGAGTGGTGTGGAAAGCCGAGTTGGGGCTCCATGTTCTGGGCACAGGTGGATCTCCTAGTGGTCCACCCCAGGCCCAGAGTGTGGAGCCCCAACTCGGCTTATTTTTTTTTTAAAATTATTATTATTATTATTATTTTTTTTTTTATCTTATTTTATTTTATTTTTTCAATTTTTCGGGATGCACCGGGTAGAAGTTCAAACTTCAACCGCCGTGGGGGTCCCCTGGCCAGAGCTCTGGTTCTCCGAGTCGGGCAGGAGGTGGTCCAGGCGGGTGCCCCCTGGTCCCCCCGACGTGTTAGGGGGCGAGCGGTGGGTCTCCCCCAAGCCCAAAGCCCCGGTTCCCAGAGTCGGGTAAACTGCGGGAGTAACTTTGACTCTCTTAAGGTAGGCAGGAACCGGTGTGAGTGGTGTGGAAAGCCGAGTTGGGGCTCCACGCTCTGGGCACAGGGGGATCTCCTAGTGGTCCACCCCAGGCCCAGAGTGTGGAGCCCCAACTCGGCTTATTTTTTTTAAAATTATTATTATTATTATTATTATTATCTTATTTTATTTTATTTTTTCAATTTTTCGGGATGCACCGGGTAGAAGTTCAAACTTCAACCGCCGTGGGGGTCCCTGGCCAGCGTTCTGGTTCTCCGAAGTGGGGCTGAGGGGGTCCAGGCGGGTGCCCCCTGGTCCCCCCCGACGTGTTAGGGGGCGAGCGGTGGGTCTCCCCCAAGCCCAAAGCCCCGGTTCCCAGAGTCGGGTAAACTGCGCGACTAACAATGACTCTCTTAAGGTAGTCAGAAACCGGTGTGAGTGGTGTGGAAAGCCGATTCGGGGCTCCACGCTCTGGGCACAGGGGGATCTCCTAGTGGTGCCCCCCAGGCCCAGAGTGTGGAGCCCCAACTCGGCTTATTTTTATTTTTATTATTATTTTTTTTTTTATTTAATTATTATTTTGGGATTATTAGACTGGGTAGAAGTTGCAACTTCAAACGGGCATATCTCCGGAACCAAGCCGAGTTGGGGCCCCATACACCCGGCGTGGGGGGCCCTCCTAGAGGCCCCCAATACCCCCGAGTGTGGAGCCCCAACTCGGCTTACTTTTCGAGTTACAGCCGGTCAAAGTTGAAACTTTAAAGGGCCATATCTCCGGAACCAAGCCGAGTTGGGGCCCCATACACCCGGCGTGGGGGGCCCTCCTAGAGGCCCCCAATACCCCCGAGTGTGGAGCCCCAACTCGGCTTACTTTTCGAGTTACAGCCGGTCAAAGTTGAAACTTTAAAGGGCCATATCTCCGGAACCAAGCCGAGTTGGGGCCCCATACACCCGGCGTGGGGGGCCCTCCTAGAGGCCCCCAATACCCCCGAGTGTGGAGCCCCAACTCGGCTTACTTTTCGAGTTACAGCCGGTCAAAGTTGAAACTTTAAAGGGCCATATCTCCGGAACCAAGCCGAGTTGGGGCCCCATACACCCGGCGTGGGGGGCCCTCCTAGAGGCCCCCAATACCCCCGAGTGTGGAGCCCCAACTCGGCTCACTTTTCGAGTTACAGCCGGTCAAAGTTGAAACTTTAAAGGGCCATATCTCCGGAACCAAGCCGAGTTGGGGCCCCATACACCCGGCGTGGGGGGCCCTCCTAGAGGCCCCCAATACCCCCGAGTGTGGAGCCCCAACTCGGCTCACTTTTCGAGTTACAGCCGGTCAAAGTTGAAACTTTAAAGGGCCATATCTCCGGAACCAAGCCGAGTTGGGGCCCCATACACCCGGCGTGTGGGGCCCTCCCAGAGGCCCCCAATAGCCCCGAGTGTGGAGCCCCAACTCGGCTTACTTTTCGAGTTACACCCGGTCAAAGCTGGACAGGAAGTGGCCGTATCTCGGGACCGGAAAGGTCCCCGTGGCTCGGGACGGCGGGAGGAGCAAGGTCCCCGAGAGCGGGCCCCGCACCCGCCGCCGCGAGCCGCTGGGACCTCCCGGTCCCGAGATGGGCCCCGTTACGCGCGGGCGACTTTCGGAGAAAACGGCCCGTATCTCGGAGAGGGGAGGTCCCAGCGGCTCGCCCTTTCGGGTGTCGGGGGCTCCCCACGGGCCCTCTCGGAACCCGCCTCCCCCGGGCCCCTGGGACCTTTCCTTCCCGGGCGCCCCCCCGACACGTCGGGCCCCTTTTCTCCGGGACCCGGGGGCCCCGGAGCTCGGGGGCGGGCTCTTTGCGAGGGGCCCGCCGGGACGCCACACTTGACCCGAGTCCGGTGTCTCTGGGCCCCCGGGTCCCCGAGCTACGTGCGTTCGAATTCGGGGCCCTTTTCCGGGCCCGAAAATCCCTCAAAGTCCGAAAACGTGCAGCGGGCGGGGACTTCCGGGGCCCCGGAGGCTCTGACGGCACACCCAGGGAGGTGCACCGTCCTCGGGCACGGCCAGGTGGCCCCCCCCCCGGGGTCCTGGAAGTCCCCCCGCCCCCCGGAGACACCCACACCCACCCACCGGACGGGAAGATTCCGTTTTTCGCCGATATCTCGAAGACGGCCGGGCGAAAAAATTTCAAACTCGGGTCTTCCGTAGGCCTCGAGGGGCCCTATCCAAAGAGGCCACCCGCGTCCCCGGGGGCCTCGGGGTCAGGGAGTTAGGCCCGGTCAAAGGCGCGGCGTTTTTTGGCTTATATCTCGCGAACCCCTGGGCCAATCTTCCCCAAACTCGAATCGACCGTAGTGCCGGACGGGGCCTTTCGAAAGAGCCCACCCACGAGGTCCAACTCGCCCGGGTCCCCGAGTTATAGCCGTTCAAAGTCGGGGGTCCCGGCGAACGGCGATCCGGTAGGGGGCGTCCCCGGGGCCCGCCGCCGCCCTGGTTCGAGCGAGGGCCCCCGTGGGACCTCGCCACCCAAATTTGAGCTCTCTGGGCCTTCGCGTCGCGGAGATACGGGCGATTTTCTCCCGGGATCGTGACGTCATCGGCGGGCGCCATTTCAGAGCGCGGCCGAGGGTTTTCGGCCGATATCTCCGCGAATACTCGACCAAAAACGACGAAACGCATATGGACGCGTTCAGCTCGGCGAGACGGTTCGAATGAGCCCGGCCTCGGCCGGGCACGTCGAGTTTTCGGCGAGATATTTGCGTTTTTCCGCTTCCGGGGCGCTTTGGGGGCCCGTATCTCGGGCCCCCGGGGGCCCACGGGGCTGGGGGCGGTCTCATTCGAAAGGTCTCGTCCCGTTCTCCAGCCCATAAAAATTTGGCGTCGATCGGAGCCGCCTTCGGCGAGCTACGGTCGTTTGAAGCCCCGTGCAGTGGGGTTACCGTCCTTCAAACAGCCGCCGCTCGCAGGGGGAGTCCCGGGGAGGCATGGTTGCCTGTATGACTTGGGCTTAGAGCACCCAGCCCCGCGCTCCTGGAGGAACCTCCGGTGCACAGGGTCTGCTGCAACCAGCCACGTGGGTTTTGAGGGGTAGGGGAGCGTGCGCTCTCCTCCCCGGGCGGGCGGCCGGGCCCTGGGGGCTCGCGCCTCCACGGAGGGACCTCGCTCCCGGGGCTTCGTCCCCGGGGCTCGGGGACTCCGTGGCGGCTCGGCCCCCGGGGTTCGACCCCGCTCGCTCGCTCCAAAACCCAAGTCCAAAACGTGGGGTTGCACGGGAGCTCCGGGCGCGACGGGTCTCCACGCACGGCCCCGGGGAGGGAGCTCCGACCCGGGCCGGAGGCAGATTCGCCCCCTGCCCCCCGGCTGTCCGCCCGGAGCCGAGACGGTCCTAAAACGGGCCTTGGGGGTGATGTAGAAGGGTAACGCTCACCCAACCAGGACTCACACAAACCGATCTGCATCCCAGGCAGGGTGCGGGTCTCCTGGGCACGAATAAAGCCCGATGCCCCGTGGGTGATGTTGGCCCTGGCCACTCAAGGCACTCACCCAAGCCAGAGAGGGTGCACTCTGGCTGGGGAAGCAGATTCAATCTCTGCTGTGGTGGAGCTCTGGAAAAACGCGAAACCTCCAGGAAAAGACGGCCCGATTTCTCTGAAAAGTGCATCCCAGGCAGGGTGCGGGTCTCCTGGGCACGAATAAAGCCCGATGCCCCGTGGGTGATGTTGGCCCTGGCCACTCAAGGCACCACTCACCCAAGCCAGAGAGGGTGCACTCTGGCTGGGGAAGCAGATTCAATCTCTGCTGTGGTGGAGCTCTGGAAAAACGCGAAAACCTCCAGGGAAAAGACGGCCCGGTTTCTCTGAAAAGTGCATCCCAGGCAGGGTGCGGGTCTCATGGGCACGAATAAAGCCCGATGCCCGTGGGTGATGTTGGCCCTGGCCACTCAAGGCACCACTCACCCAAGCCAGAGAGGGTGCACTCTGGCTGGGGAAGCAGATTCAATCTCTGCTGTGGTGGAGCTCTGAAAAACACGAAAACCTCCAGGGAAAAGACGGCCCGGTTTCTCTGAAAAGTGCATCCCAGGCAGGGTGCGGGTCTCATGGGCACGAATAAAGCCCGATGCCCACCTTGAAACGGAGCCTGGGCTCGACTCTGAAGTCCAGATCTCGAAAAACGACAGAGTCCAAAAAAGGTGCGGTGGCTCCAAACCTCCATGCCCTCAGACCTCCCTGGCCAGCCCAGGGAGGGTGGCCCGTCCTGGGCCAGACTCAGATTTCCCCCGCCACCCCTGGAGCTCCGCCTGGAGCGAAGACGGTCCTAAAACGGACCCTGGGGCTCTTGTAGAGGATGAGGGAGAGAGGGGCCTTCAGAGAGCCCCTGGCCGGCTTGACTCTGGAGTCGAATTTGAAAAATAGACAGAGTCCATAAACGTGCTGTCTGTTCGGACCTCCAGGGCACTCAAGGCACTCACCCAAGCCAGAGAGGGTGCACTCTGGCTGGGGAAGAGGATTCAATCTCTGCTGTGGTGGAGCTCTGAAAAACACGAAAACCTCCGGGAAAAGGCGGCCCGGTTTCTCTGAAAAGTGCATCCCAGGCAGGGTGCGGGTCTCCTGGGCAAGAACGAAGCCCAATGCCCACCTTGAAACGGAGCCTGGGCTCGACTCTGAAGCCCAGATCTCGAAAAACGACAAAGTACAAAAAATGTGGGGTGGCTCCAAACCTCCATGCCCTCAGACCTCCCTGGCCAGCCCAGGGAGGGTGGCCCGTCCTGGGCCAGATTCAGATTCGCCCGCCACCCCTGGAGCTCCACCTGGAGCGAAGACGGTCCTAAAACGGGCCTTCGGGGATGTATGAGAGAGGGGAAGCGTGGTGGTGGCAAACACAGAGGACCCCTACCAGCGATCAGACCGTCGTGAGTCCCACTCAGAGTCACTCTGGGTGGGCATGTAAAAAATCCAGATTACGCCGCGCTGGAGCTCTGGAAGTTACGAGACCTCCAGGAAAAGACAGGCTGGTTTTCTGAAAAGTGCACCCCAGGCAGGGTGCATCTTTTCCTGGGCACGAGCCCAGCGCACATGGTGTGGTGGTCCGGCTCTGGTGCCAAAGTTTGGGGGAAAAAAATAGACAAAGTCCAATAACGTGGTGTGGTTCCAAAGCTCCATGCCCTCAGACCTCCCTGGCCAGCCCAGGGAGGGTGGCCCGTCCTGGGCCAGATTCAGATTTGCCCGCCACCCCTGGAGCTCCACCTGGAGCGAAGACGGTCCTAAAACGGGCCTTCGGGGATGTATGAGAGAGGGGAAGCGTGGTGGTGGCAAACACAGAGGACCCCTACCAGCGATCAGACCGTCGTGAGTCCCACTCAGACTCACTCTGGGTGGGCATATAAAATCCAGACTACGCCCCGTCGGAGCTCTGGAAGTACGAGACCTCCAGGAAAAGACAGGCTGGTTTTATGTAAAGTGCACCCCAGGTAGGGTGCATCTTTCCTGGGCACGAGCCCAGCGCACATGGCGGGGGGTCCGGCTCTGAGAAAAATCGACTAAGTCCAATGACGTGGTGTGGTTCCAAAGCTCCATGCCCTCAGACCTCCCTGGCCAGCCCAGGGAGGGTGGCCCGTCCTGGGCCAGAGTCAGATTCGCCCGACACCCCCTGGAGCTCCACCTGGAGGGAAGACGGTCCTAAAACGGGCCTTCGGGGATGTATGAGAGAGGGGAAGCGTGGTGGTGGCAAACACAGAGGACCCCTACCAGCGATCAGACCGTCGTGAGTCCCACTCAGACTCACTCTGGGTGGGCATATAAAATCCAGACTACGCCCCGTCGGAGCTCTGGAAGTACGAGACCTCCAGGAAAAGACAGGCTGGTTTTATGTAAAGTGCACCCCAGGTAGGGTGCATCTTTCCTGGGCACGAGCCCAGCGCACATGGCGGGGGGGTCCGGCTCTGAGAAAAATCGACTAAGTCCAATGACGTGGTGTGGTTCCAAAGCTCCATGCCCTCAGACCTCCCTGGCCAGCCCAGGGAGGGTGGCCCGTCCTGGGCCAGAGTCAGATTCGCCCGACACCCCCTGGAGCTCCACCTGGAGGGGAGACGGTCCTAAAACGGACCTTCGGGGCTGTATGGAAGAGGGCAAGTGTGGTGGTGCAAAACACGGAGCACCCCCCCTACCATTGATCAGACCGTCGTGAGTCCCACTCAGACTCGCTCCGGGTGGGCATATAAGATCCAGACTACGCCCCGTCGGAGCTCTGGAAGTACGAGACCTCCAGGAAAAGACAGGCTGGTTTTATGGAAAAAGTGAAACCCCAGGCAGGGTGCATCTTTCCTGGGCACGAGCCCAGCGCACATGGTGTGGTCCGGCTCTGGTGCCAAAGCTTGGGGAAAAAAAATAGACTAAGTCCACTGACGTGGTGTGGTTCCAAAGCTCCATGCCCTCAGACCTCCCTGGCCAGCCCAGGGAGGGTGGCCCGTCCTGGGCCAGAGTCAGATTCACCCGACACCCCCTGGAGCTCCACCTGGAGGGAAGACGGTCCTAAAACGGGCCTTCGGGGCTGTATGGAAGAGGGCAAGTGTGGTGGTGCGAAACACAGAGCACCCCCTACCATTGATCAGACCGTCGTGAGTCCCACTCAGACTCGCTCTGGGTGGGCATATAAAATCCAGATTACGCCCCCGTCGGAGCTCTGGAAGTACGAGACCTCCAGAAAAAGACAGGCTGGTTTTATGGAAAAAGTGCACCCCAGGCATATGCTTGTCGAACGGTCGGTCTGGGTAAACGGCGAGTGTCCGTGCTGTTGCGTACGAACGAGATTCCCAATGCTAACGAACCT
>NC_142770.1:52903284-52910784 GCF_988280905.1 Pimephales promelas | reverse complement strand
CCCCCAAGCCCAAAGCCCCGGTTCCCAGAGTCGGGTAAACTGCGGGAGTAACTTTGACTCTCTTAAGGTAGGCAGGAACCGGTGTGAGTGGTGTGGAAAGCCGAGTTGGGGCTCCATGTTCTGGGCACAGGTGGATCTCCTAGTGGTCCACCCCAGGCCCAGAGTGTGGAGCCCCAACTCGGCTTATTTTTTTTTTAAAATTATTATTATTATTATTATTTTTTTTTTTATCTTATTTTATTTTATTTTTTCAATTTTTCGGGATGCACCGGGTAGAAGTTCAAACTTCAACCGCCGTGGGGGTCCCCTGGCCAGAGCTCTGGTTCTCCGAGTCGGGCAGGAGGTGGTCCAGGCGGGTGCCCCCTGGTCCCCCCGACGTGTTAGGGGGCGAGCGGTGGGTCTCCCCCAAGCCCAAAGCCCCGGTTCCCAGAGTCGGGTAAACTGCGGGAGTAACTTTGACTCTCTTAAGGTAGGCAGGAACCGGTGTGAGTGGTGTGGAAAGCCGAGTTGGGGCTCCACGCTCTGGGCACAGGGGGATCTCCTAGTGGTCCACCCCAGGCCCAGAGTGTGGAGCCCCAACTCGGCTTATTTTTTTTAAAATTATTATTATTATTATTATTATTATCTTATTTTATTTTATTTTTTCAATTTTTCGGGATGCACCGGGTAGAAGTTCAAACTTCAACCGCCGTGGGGGTCCCTGGCCAGCGTTCTGGTTCTCCGAAGTGGGGCTGAGGGGGTCCAGGCGGGTGCCCCCTGGTCCCCCCCGACGTGTTAGGGGGCGAGCGGTGGGTCTCCCCCAAGCCCAAAGCCCCGGTTCCCAGAGTCGGGTAAACTGCGCGACTAACAATGACTCTCTTAAGGTAGTCAGAAACCGGTGTGAGTGGTGTGGAAAGCCGATTCGGGGCTCCACGCTCTGGGCACAGGGGGATCTCCTAGTGGTGCCCCCCAGGCCCAGAGTGTGGAGCCCCAACTCGGCTTATTTTTATTTTTATTATTATTTTTTTTTTTATTTAATTATTATTTTGGGATTATTAGACTGGGTAGAAGTTGCAACTTCAAACGGGCATATCTCCGGAACCAAGCCGAGTTGGGGCCCCATACACCCGGCGTGGGGGGCCCTCCTAGAGGCCCCCAATACCCCCGAGTGTGGAGCCCCAACTCGGCTTACTTTTCGAGTTACAGCCGGTCAAAGTTGAAACTTTAAAGGGCCATATCTCCGGAACCAAGCCGAGTTGGGGCCCCATACACCCGGCGTGGGGGGCCCTCCTAGAGGCCCCCAATACCCCCGAGTGTGGAGCCCCAACTCGGCTTACTTTTCGAGTTACAGCCGGTCAAAGTTGAAACTTTAAAGGGCCATATCTCCGGAACCAAGCCGAGTTGGGGCCCCATACACCCGGCGTGGGGGGCCCTCCTAGAGGCCCCCAATACCCCCGAGTGTGGAGCCCCAACTCGGCTTACTTTTCGAGTTACAGCCGGTCAAAGTTGAAACTTTAAAGGGCCATATCTCCGGAACCAAGCCGAGTTGGGGCCCCATACACCCGGCGTGGGGGGCCCTCCTAGAGGCCCCCAATACCCCCGAGTGTGGAGCCCCAACTCGGCTCACTTTTCGAGTTACAGCCGGTCAAAGTTGAAACTTTAAAGGGCCATATCTCCGGAACCAAGCCGAGTTGGGGCCCCATACACCCGGCGTGGGGGGCCCTCCTAGAGGCCCCCAATACCCCCGAGTGTGGAGCCCCAACTCGGCTCACTTTTCGAGTTACAGCCGGTCAAAGTTGAAACTTTAAAGGGCCATATCTCCGGAACCAAGCCGAGTTGGGGCCCCATACACCCGGCGTGTGGGGCCCTCCCAGAGGCCCCCAATAGCCCCGAGTGTGGAGCCCCAACTCGGCTTACTTTTCGAGTTACACCCGGTCAAAGTTGAAACTTTAAAGGGCCATATCTCCGGAACCAAGCCGAGTTGGGGCCCCATACACCCGGCGTGGGGGGCCCTCCTAGAGGCCCCCAATACCCCCGAGTGTGGAGCCCCAACTCGGCTTACTTTTCGAGTTACACCCGGTCAAAGCTGGACAGGAAGTGGCCGTATCTCGGGACCGGAAGGTCCCCGTGGCTCGGGACGGCGGGAGGAGCAAGGTCCCCGAGAGCGGGCCCCGCACCCGCCGCCGCGAGCCGCTGGGACCTCCCGGTCCCGAGATGGGCCCCGTTACGCGCGGGCGACTTTCGGAGAAAACGGCCCGTATCTCGGAGAGGGGAGGTCCCAGCGGCTCGCCCTTTCGGGTGTCGGGGGCTCCCCACGGGCCCTCTCGGACCCCGCCTCCCCCGGGCCCCTGGGACCTTTCCTTCCCAGGCGCCCCCCCGACACGTCGGGCCCCTTTTCTCCGGGACCCGGGGGCCCCGGAGCTCGGGGGCGGGCTCTTTGCGAGGGGCCCGCCGGGACGCCACACTTGACCCGAGTCCGGTGTCTCTGGGCCGCCGGGTCCCCGAGCTACGGGCGTTCGAATTCGGGGCCCGAAAATCCCTCAAAGTCCGAAAACGTGCAGTGGGCGGGGACTTCCGGGGGCCCCGGAGGCTCTGACGGCACACCCAGGGAGGTGCACCGTCCTCGGGCACGGCCAGGTGGCCCCCCCCGGGGTCCTGGAAGTCCCCCCGCCCCCCGGAGACACCCACACCCACAAGACGGGAAGATTCCGTTTTTCGCCGATATCTCGAAGACGGCCGGGCGAAAAAATTTCAAACTCGGGTCTTCCCAAGGCCTCGAGGGGCCCTATCCAAAGAGGCCACCCGCGTCCCCGGGGGCCTCGGGGTCAGGGAGTTAGGCCCGGTCAAAGGCGCGGCGTTTTTGGCTTATATCTCGCGAACCCCTGGGCCAATCTTCCCCAAACTCGAATCGACCGTAGTGCCGGACGGGGCCTTTCGAAAGAGCCCACCCACGAGGTCCAACTCGCCCGGGTCCCCGAGTTATAGCCGTTCAAAGTCGGGGGTCCCGGCGAACGGCGATCCGGTAGGGGGCGTCCCCGGGGCCCGCCGCCGCCCTGGTTCGAGCGAGGGCCCCCGTGGGACCTCGCCACCCAAATTTGAGCTCTCTGGGCCTTCGCGTCGCGGAGATACGGGCGATTTTCTCCCGGGATCGTGACGTCATCGGCGGGCGCCATTTCAGAGCGCGGCCGAGGGTTTTCGGCCGATATCTCCGCGAATACTCGACCAAAAACGACGAAACGCATATGGACGCGTTCAGCTCGGCGAGACGGTTCGAATGAGCCCGGCCTCGGCCGGGCACGTCGACTTTTCGGCGAGATATTTGCGTTTTTCCGCTTCCGGGGCGCTTTGGGGGCCCGTATCTCGGGCCCCCGGGGGCCCACGGGGCTGGGGGCGGTCTCATTCGAAAGGTCTCGTCCCGTTCTCCAGCCGACAAAAATTTGGCGTCGATCGGAGCCGCCTTCGGCGAGCTACGGTCGTTTGAAGCCCCGTGCGGTGGGGTTACCGTCCTTCAAACAGCCGCCGCTCGCAGGGGGAGTCCCGGGGAGGCATGGTTGCCTGTATGACTTGGGCTTGGAGCGCCCAGCCCCGCGCTCCTGGAGGAACCTCCGGTGCACAGGGTCTGCTGCAACCAGCCACGTGGGTTTTGAGGGGTAGGGGAGCGTGCGCTCTCCTCCCCGGGCGGGCGGCCGGGCTCCGGGGGCTCGCGCCTCCACGGAGGGACCTCGCTCCCGGGGCTTCGTCCCCGGGGCTCGGGGGCTCCGTGGCGGCTCGGCCCCCGGGGTTTCGACCCCGCTCGCTCGCTCCAAAACCCAAGTCCAAAACGTGGGGTTGCACGGGAGCTCCGGGCGCGACGGGTCTCCACGCACGGCCCCGGGGAGGGTGCTCCGACCCGGGCCGGAGGCAGATTCGCCCCCTGCCCCCCGGCTGTCCGCCCGGAGCCGAGACGGTCCTAAAACGGGCCATGGGGGTGATGTAGAAGGGTAACGCTCACACAACCAGAACTCACACAAACCGATCTGCTATCCCAGGCAGGGTGCGGGTCTCCTGGGCACGAATAAAGCCCGATGCCCCGTGGGTGATGTTGGCCCTGGCCACTCAAGGCACCACTCACCCAAGCCAGAGAGGGTGCACTCTGGCTGGGGAAGCAGATTCAATCTCTGCTGTGGTGGAGCTCTGAAAAACACGAAAACCTCCAGGGAAAAGACGGCCCGGTTTCTCTGAAAAGTGCATCCCAGGCAGGGTGCGGGTCTCCTGGGCACGAATAAAGCCCGATGCCCCGTGGGTGATGTTGGCCCTGGCCACTCAAGGCACTCACCCAAGCCAGAGAGGGTGCACTCTGGCTGGGGAAGCAGATTCAATCTCTGCTGTGGTGGAGCTCTGGAAAAACGCGAAACCTCCAGGAAAAGACGGCCCGGTTTCTCTGAAAAGTGCATCCCAGGCAGGGTGCGGGTCTCCTGGGCACGAATAAAGCCCGATGCCCCGTGGGTGATGTTGGCCCTGGCCACTCAAGGCACTCACCCAAGCCAGAGAGGGTGCACTCTGGCTGGGGAAGCAGATTCAATCTCTGCTGTGGTGGAGCTCTGGAAAAACGCGAAACCTCCAGGAAAAGACGGCCCGGTTTCTCTGAAAAGTGCATCCCAGGCAGGGTGCGGGTCTCCTGGGCACGAATAAAGCCCGATGCCCCGTGGGTGATGTTGGCCCTGGCCACTCAAGGCACCACTCACCCAAGCCAGAGAGGGTGCACTCTGGCTGGGGAAGCAGATTCAATCTCTGCTGTGGTGGAGCTCTGGAAAAACGCGAAAACCTCCAGGGAAAAGACGGCCCGGTTTCTCTGAAAAGTGCATCCCAGGCAGGGTGCGGGTCTCATGGGCACGAATAAAGCCCGATGCCCGTGGGTGATGTTGGCCCTGGCCACTCAAGGCACCACTCACCCAAGCCAGAGAGGGTGCACTCTGGCTGGGGAAGCAGATTCAATCTCTGCTGTGGTGGAGCTCTGAAAAACACGAAAACCTCCAGGGAAAAGACGGCCCGGTTTCTCTGAAAAGTGCATCCCAGGCAGGGTGCGGGTCTCATGGGCACGAATAAAGCCCGATGCCCACCTTGAAACGGAGCCTGGGCTCGACTCTGAAGTCCAGATCTCGAAAAACGACAGAGTCCAAAAAAGGTGCGGTGGCTCCAAACCTCCATGCCCTCAGACCTCCCTGGCCAGCCCAGGGAGGGTGGCCCGTCCTGGGCCAGACTCAGATTTCCCCCGCCACCCCTGGAGCTCCGCCTGGAGCGAAGACGGTCCTAAAACGGACCCTGGGGCTCTTGTAGAGGATGAGGGAGAGAGGGGCCTTCAGAGAGCCCCTGGCCGGCTTGACTCTGGAGTCGAATTTGAAAAATAGACAGAGTCCATAAACGTGCTGTCTGTTCGGACCTCCAGGGCACTCAAGGCACTCACCCAAGCCAGAGAGGGTGCACTCTGGCTGGGGAAGAGGATTCAATCTCTGCTGTGGTGGAGCTCTGAAAAACACGAAAACCTCCGGGAAAAGGCGGCCCGGTTTCTCTGAAAAGTGCATCCCAGGCAGGGTGCGGGTCTCCTGGGCAAGAACGAAGCCCAATGCCCACCTTGAAACGGAGCCTGGGCTCGACTCTGAAGCCCAGATCTCGAAAAACGACAAAGTACAAAAAATGTGGGGTGGCTCCAAACCTCCATGCCCTCAGACCTCCCTGGCCAGCCCAGGGAGGGTGGCCCGTCCTGGGCCAGATTCAGATTCGCCCGCCACCCCTGGAGCTCCACCTGGAGCGAAGACGGTCCTAAAACGGGCCTTCGGGGATGTATGAGAGAGGGGAAGCGTGGTGGTGGCAAACACAGAGGACCCCTACCAGCGATCAGACCGTCGTGAGTCCCACTCAGAGTCACTCTGGGTGGGCATGTAAAAAATCCAGATTACGCCGCGCTGGAGCTCTGGAAGTTACGAGACCTCCAGGAAAAGACAGGCTGGTTTTCTGAAAAGTGCACCCCAGGCAGGGTGCATCTTTTCCTGGGCACGAGCCCAGCGCACATGGTGTGGTGGTCCGGCTCTGGTGCCAAAGTTTGGGGGAAAAAAATAGACAAAGTCCAATAACGTGGTGTGGTTCCAAAGCTCCATGCCCTCAGACCTCCCTGGCCAGCCCAGGGAGGGTGGCCCGTCCTGGGCCAGATTCAGATTTGCCCGCCACCCCTGGAGCTCCACCTGGAGCGAAGACGGTCCTAAAACGGGCCTTCGGGGATGTATGAGAGAGGGGAAGCGTGGTGGTGGCAAACACAGAGGACCCCTACCAGCGATCAGACCGTCGTGAGTCCCACTCAGACTCACTCTGGGTGGGCATATAAAATCCAGACTACGCCCCGTCGGAGCTCTGGAAGTACGAGACCTCCAGGAAAAGACAGGCTGGTTTTATGTAAAGTGCACCCCAGGTAGGGTGCATCTTTCCTGGGCACGAGCCCAGCGCACATGGCGGGGGGTCCGGCTCTGAGAAAAATCGACTAAGTCCAATGACGTGGTGTGGTTCCAAAGCTCCATGCCCTCAGACCTCCCTGGCCAGCCCAGGGAGGGTGGCCCGTCCTGGGCCAGAGTCAGATTCGCCCGACACCCCCTGGAGCTCCACCTGGAGGGAAGACGGTCCTAAAACGGGCCTTCGGGGATGTATGAGAGAGGGGAAGCGTGGTGGTGGCAAACACAGAGGACCCCTACCAGCGATCAGACCGTCGTGAGTCCCACTCAGACTCACTCTGGGTGGGCATATAAAATCCAGACTACGCCCCGTCGGAGCTCTGGAAGTACGAGACCTCCAGGAAAAGACAGGCTGGTTTTATGTAAAGTGCACCCCAGGTAGGGTGCATCTTTCCTGGGCACGAGCCCAGCGCACATGGCGGGGGGGTCCGGCTCTGAGAAAAATCGACTAAGTCCAATGACGTGGTGTGGTTCCAAAGCTCCATGCCCTCAGACCTCCCTGGCCAGCCCAGGGAGGGTGGCCCGTCCTGGGCCAGAGTCAGATTCGCCCGACACCCCCTGGAGCTCCACCTGGAGGGGAGACGGTCCTAAAACGGGCCTTCGGGGCTGTATGGAAGAGGGCAAGTGTGGTGGTGCAAAACACGGAGCACCCCCCCTACCATTGATCAGACCGTCGTGAGTCCCACTCAGACTCGCTCCGGGTGGGCATATAAGATCCAGACTACGCCCCGTCGGAGCTCTGGAAGTACGAGACCTCCAGGAAAAGACAGGCTGGTTTTATGGAAAAAGTGAAACCCCAGGCAGGGTGCATCTTTCCTGGGCACGAGCCCAGCGCACATGGTGTGGTCCGGCTCTGGTGCCAAAGCTTGGGGAAAAAAAATAGACTAAGTCCACTGACGTGGTGTGGTTCCAAAGCTCCATGCCCTCAGACCTCCCTGGCCAGCCCAGGGAGGGTGGCCCGTCCTGGGCCAGAGTCAGATTCACCCGACACCCCCTGGAGCTCCACCTGGAGGGAAGACGGTCCTAAAACGGGCCTTCGGGG
>NC_142770.1:52885784-52893284 GCF_988280905.1 Pimephales promelas | reverse complement strand
GCGGTGGGGGTCCCTGCCCAGGGCTCTGGTTCTCCGAGTCGGGCAGGAGGGTGTACGGCGGTGGGGGTCCCTGCCCAGGGCTCTGGTTCTCCGAGTCGGGCAGGAGGGGGTACGGCGGTGGGGGTCCCTGCCCAGGGCTCTGGTTCTCCGAGTCGGGCAGGAGGGGGTACGGCGATGGGGGTCCCTGCCCAGGGCTCTGGTTCTCCGAGTCGGGCAGGAGGTGGTCCAGGCGGGTGCCCCCTGGTCCCCCCGACGTGTTAGGGGGCAAGCGGTGGGTCTCCCCCAAGCCCAAAGCCCCGGTTCCCAGAGTCGGGTAAACTGCGGGAGTAACTTTGACTCTCTTAAGGTAGGCAGGAACCGGTGTGAGTGGTGTGGAAAGCCGAGTTGGGGCTCCATGTTCTGGGCACAGGTGGATCTCCTAGTGGTCCACCCCAGGCCCAGAGTGTGGAGCCCCAACTCGGCTTATTTTTTTTTTAAAATTATTATTATTATTATTATTTTTTTTTTTTATCTTATTTTATTTTATTTTTTCAATTTTTCGGGATGCACCGGGTAGAAGTTCAAACTTCAACCGCCGTGGGGGTCCCCTGGCCAGAGCTCTGGTTCTCCGAGTCGGGCAGGAGGTGGTCCAGGCGGGTGCCCCCTGGTCCCCCCGACGTGTTAGGGGGCGAGCGGTGGGTCTCCCCCAAGCCCAAAGCCCCGGTTCCCAGAGTCGGGTAAACTGCGGGAGTAACTTTGACTCTCTTAAGGTAGGCAGGAACCGGTGTGAGTGGTGTGGAAAGCCGAGTTGGGGCTCCACGCTCTGGGCACAGGGGGATCTCCTAGTGGTCCACCCCAGGCCCAGAGTGTGGAGCCCCAACTCGGCTTATTTTTTTTAAAATTATTATTATTATTATTATTATTATCTTATTTTATTTTATTTTTTCAATTTTTCGGGATGCACCGGGTAGAAGTTCAAACTTCAACCGCCGTGGGGGTCCCTGGCCAGCGTTCTGGTTCTCCGAAGTGGGGCTGAGGGGGTCCAGGCGGGTGCCCCCTGGTCCCCCCCGACGTGTTAGGGGGCGAGCGGTGGGTCTCCCCCAAGCCCAAAGCCCCGGTTCCCAGAGTCGGGTAAACTGCGCGACTAACAATGACTCTCTTAAGGTAGTCAGAAACCGGTGTGAGTGGTGTGGAAAGCCGATTCGGGGCTCCACGCTCTGGGCACAGGGGGATCTCCTAGTGGTGCCCCCCAGGCCCAGAGTGTGGAGCCCCAACTCGGCTTATTTTTATTTTTATTATTATTTTTTTTTTTATTTAATTATTATTTTGGGATTATTAGACTGGGTAGAAGTTGCAACTTCAAACGGGCATATCTCCGGAACCAAGCCGAGTTGGGGCCCCATACACCCGGCGTGGGGGGCCCTCCTAGAGGCCCCCAATACCCCCGAGTGTGGAGCCCCAACTCGGCTTACTTTTCGAGTTACAGCCGGTCAAAGTTGAAACTTTAAAGGGCCATATCTCCGGAACCAAGCCGAGTTGGGGCCCCATACACCCGGCGTGGGGGGCCCTCCTAGAGGCCCCCAATACCCCCGAGTGTGGAGCCCCAACTCGGCTTACTTTTCGAGTTACAGCCGGTCAAAGTTGAAACTTTAAAGGGCCATATCTCCGGAACCAAGCCGAGTTGGGGCCCCATACACCCGGCGTGGGGGGCCCTCCTAGAGGCCCCCAATACCCCCGAGTGTGGAGCCCCAACTCGGCTTACTTTTCGAGTTACAGCCGGTCAAAGTTGAAACTTTAAAGGGCCATATCTCCGGAACCAAGCCGAGTTGGGGCCCCATACACCCGGCGTGGGGGGCCCTCCTAGAGGCCCCCAATACCCCCGAGTGTGGAGCCCCAACTCGGCTCACTTTTCGAGTTACAGCCGGTCAAAGTTGAAACTTTAAAGGGCCATATCTCCGGAACCAAGCCGAGTTGGGGCCCCATACACCCGGCGTGGGGGGCCCTCCTAGAGGCCCCCAATACCCCCGAGTGTGGAGCCCCAACTCGGCTCACTTTTCGAGTTACAGCCGGTCAAAGTTGAAACTTTAAAGGGCCATATCTCCGGAACCAAGCCGAGTTGGGGCCCCATACACCCGGCGTGTGGGGCCCTCCCAGAGGCCCCCAATAGCCCCGAGTGTGGAGCCCCAACTCGGCTTACTTTTCGAGTTACACCCGGTCAAAGCTGGACAGGAAGTGGCCGTATCTCGGGACCGGAAGGTCCCCGTGGCTCGGGACGGCGGGAGGAGCAAGGTCCCCGAGAGCGGGCCCCGCACCCGCCGCCGCGAGCCGCTGGGACCTCCCGGTCCCGAGATGGGCCCCGTTACGCGCGGGCGACTTTCGGAGAAAACGGCCCGTATCTCGGAGAGGGGAGGTCCCAGCGGCTCGCCCTTTCGGGTGTCGGGGGCTCCCCACGGGCCCTCTCGGAACCCGCCTCCCCCGGGCCCCTGGGACCTTTCCTTCCCGGGCGCCCCCCCGACACGTCGGGCCCCTTTTCTCCGGGACCCGGGGGCCCCGGAGCTCGGGGGCGGGCTCTTTGCGAGGGGCCCGCCGGGACGCCACACTTGACCCGAGTCCGGTGTCTCTGGGCCCCCGGGTCCCCGAGCTACGTGCGTTCGAATTCGGGGCCCTTTTCCGGGCCCGAAAATCCCTCAAAGTCCGAAAACGTGCAGCGGGCGGGGACTTCCGGGGCCCCGGAGGCTCTGACGGCACACCCAGGGAGGTGCACCGTCCTCGGGCACGGCCAGGTGGCCCCCCCCCCGGGGTCCTGGAAGTCCCCCCGCCCCCCGGAGACACCCACACCCACCCACCGGACGGGAAGATTCCGTTTTTCGCCGATATCTCGAAGACGGCCGGGCGAAAAAATTTCAAACTCGGGTCTTCCGTAGGCCTCGAGGGGCCCTATCCAAAGAGGCCACCCGCGTCCCCGGGGGCCTCGGGGTCAGGGAGTTAGGCCCGGTCAAAGGCGCGGCGTTTTTTGGCTTATATCTCGCGAACCCCTGGGCCAATCTTCCCCAAACTCGAATCGACCGTAGTGCCGGACGGGGCCTTTCGAAAGAGCCCACCCACGAGGTCCAACTCGCCCGGGTCCCCGAGTTATAGCCGTTCAAAGTCGGGGGTCCCGGCGAACGGCGATCCGGTAGGGGGCGTCCCCGGGGCCCGCCGCCGCCCTGGTTCGAGCGAGGGCCCCCGTGGGACCTCGCCACCCAAATTTGAGCTCTCTGGGCCTTCGCGTCGCGGAGATACGGGCGATTTTCTCCCGGGATCGTGACGTCATCGGCGGGCGCCATTTCAGAGCGCGGCCGAGGGTTTTCGGCCGATATCTCCGCGAATACTCGACCAAAAACGACGAAACGCATATGGACGCGTTCAGCTCGGCGAGACGGTTCGAATGAGCCCGGCCTCGGCCGGGCACGTCGAGTTTTCGGCGAGATATTTGCGTTTTTCCGCTTCCGGGGCGCTTTGGGGGCCCGTATCTCGGGCCCCCGGGGGCCCACGGGGCTGGGGGCGGTCTCATTCGAAAGGTCTCGTCCCGTTCTCCAGCCCATAAAAATTTGGCGTCGATCGGAGCCGCCTTCGGCGAGCTACGGTCGTTTGAAGCCCCGTGCAGTGGGGTTACCGTCCTTCAAACAGCCGCCGCTCGCAGGGGGAGTCCCGGGGAGGCATGGTTGCCTGTATGACTTGGGCTTAGAGCACCCAGCCCCGCGCTCCTGGAGGAACCTCCGGTGCACAGGGTCTGCTGCAACCAGCCACGTGGGTTTTGAGGGGTAGGGGAGCGTGCGCTCTCCTCCCCGGGCGGGCGGCCGGGCCCTGGGGGCTCGCGCCTCCACGGAGGGACCTCGCTCCCGGGGCTTCGTCCCCGGGGCTCGGGGACTCCGTGGCGGCTCGGCCCCCGGGGTTCGACCCCGCTCGCTCGCTCCAAAACCCAAGTCCAAAACGTGGGGTTGCACGGGAGCTCCGGGCGCGACGGGTCTCCACGCACGGCCCCGGGGAGGGAGCTCCGACCCGGGCCGGAGGCAGATTCGCCCCCTGCCCCCCGGCTGTCCGCCCGGAGCCGAGACGGTCCTAAAACGGGCCTTGGGGGTGATGTAGAAGGGTAACGCTCACCCAACCAGGACTCACACAAACCGATCTGCATCCCAGGCAGGGTGCGGGTCTCCTGGGCACGAATAAAGCCCGATGCCCCGTGGGTGATGTTGGCCCTGGCCACTCAAGGCACTCACCCAAGCCAGAGAGGGTGCACTCTGGCTGGGGAAGCAGATTCAATCTCTGCTGTGGTGGAGCTCTGGAAAAACGCGAAACCTCCAGGAAAAGACGGCCCGATTTCTCTGAAAAGTGCATCCCAGGCAGGGTGCGGGTCTCCTGGGCACGAATAAAGCCCGATGCCCCGTGGGTGATTTTGGCCCTGGCCACTCAAGGCACTCACCCAAGCCAGAGAGGGTGCACTCTGGCTGGGGAAGCAGATTCAATCTCTGCTGTGGTGGAGCTCTGGAAAAACGCGAAACCTCCAGGAAAAGACGGCCCGATTTCTCTGAAAAGTGCATCCCAGGCAGGGTGCGGGTCTCATGGGCACGAATAAAGCCCGATGCCCGTGGGTGATGTTGGCCCTGGCCACTCAAGGCACTCACCCAAGCCAGAGAGGGTGCACTCTGGCTGGGGAAGCAGATTCAATCTCTGCTGTGGTGGAGCTCTGGAAAAACGCGAAACCTCCAGGAAAAGACGGCCCGATTTCTCTGAAAAGTGCATCCCAGGCAGGGTGCGGGTCTCCTGGGCACGAATAAAGCCCGATGCCCCGTGGGTGATGTTGGCCCTGGCCACTCAAGGCACTCACCCAAGCCAGAGAGGGTGCACTCTGGCTGGGGAAGCAGATTCAATCTCTGCTGTGGTGGAGCTCTGGAAAAACGCGAAACCTCCAGGAAAAGACGGCCCGGTTTCTCTGAAAAGTGCATCCCAGGCAGGGTGCGGGTCTCATGGGCACGAATAAAGCCCGATGCCCGTGGGTGATGTTGGCCCTGGCCACTCAAGGCACCACTCACCCAAGCCAGAGAGGGTGCACTCTGGCTGGGGAAGCAGATTCAATCTCTGCTGTGGTGGAGCTCTGAAAAACACGAAAACCTCCAGGGAAAAGACGGCCCGGTTTCTCTGAAAAGTGCATCCCAGGCAGGGTGCGGGTCTCCTGGGCAAGAACGAAGCCCAATGCCCACCTTGAAACGGAGCCTGGGCTCGACTCTGAAGCCCAGATCTCGAAAAACGACAAAGTACAAAAAGGTGCGGTGGCTCCAAACCTCCATGCCCTCAGACCTCCCTGGCCAGCCCAGGGAGGGTGGCCCGTCCTGGGCCAGACTCAGATTTCCCCCGCCACCCCTGGAGCTCCGCCTGGAGCGAAGACGGTCCTAAAACGGACCATGGGGCTCTTGTAGAGGATGAGGGAGGGAGAGAGGGGCCTTCAGAGAGCCCCTTGGCCGGCTTGACTCTGGAGTCGAATTTGGAAAAATAGACAAAGTCCATAAACGTGCTGTTGGTTCGGACCTCCAGGGCACTCAAGGCACTCACCCAAGCCAGAGAGGGTGCACTCTGGCTGGGGAAGAGGATTCAATCTCTGCTGTGGTGGAGCTCTGAAAAACACGAGAACCTCCAGGAAAAGGCGGCCCGGTTTCTCTGAAAAGTGCATCCCAGGCAGGGTGCGGGTCTCCTGGGCAAGAACGAAGCCCAATGCCCACCTTGAAACGGAGCCTGGGCTCGACTCTGAAGCCCAGATCTCGAAAAACGACAAAGTACAAAAAATGTGCGGTGGCTCCAAACCTCCATGCCCTCAGACCTCCCTGGCCAGCCCAGGGAGGGTGGCCCGTCCTGGGCCAGATTCAGATTCGCCCGCCACCCCTGGAGCTCCGCCTGGAGCGAAGACGGTCCTAAAACGGGCCTTCGGGGATGTATGAGAGAGGGGAAGCGTGGTGGTGGCAAACACAGAGGACCCCCTACCAGCGATCAGACCGTCGTGAGTCCCACTCAGAGTCACTCTGGGTGGGCATGTAAAAATCCAGATTACGCCGCGCTGGAGCTCTGGAAGTTACGAGACCTCCAGGAAAAGACAGGCTGGTTTTCTGAAAAGTGCACCCCAGGCAGGGTGCATCTTTTCCTGGGCACGAGCCCAGCGCACATGGTGTGGTGGTCCGGCTCTGGTGCCAAAGTTTGGGGGAAAAAATAGACAGAGTCCAATAACGTGGTGTGGTTCCAAAGCTCCATGCCCTCAGACCTCCCTGGCCAGCCCAGGGAGGGTGGCCCGTCCTGGGCCAGATTCAGATTCGCCCGCCACCCCTGGAGCTCCGCCTGGAGCGAAGACGGTCCTAAAACGGGCCTTCGGGGATGTATGAGAGAGGGGGAAGCGTGGTGGTGGCAAACACAGAGGACCCCTACCAGCGATCAGACCGTCGTGAGTCCCACTCAGACTCACTCTGGGTGGGCATATAAAATCCAGACTACGCCCCGTCGGAGCTCTGGAAGTACGAGACCTCCAGGAAAAGACAGGCTGGTTTTCTGAAAAGTGCACCCCAGGCAGGGTGCATCTTTCCTGGGCACGAGCCCGGCGCACGTGGCGGGGTCCGGCTCTGGTGCCAAAAAAATTGAGAAAAATCGACTAAGTCCAATGGCGTGACGTGGGTTCAAAGCCCCATGGTCTCAGACCTCCCTGGCCAGCCCAGGGAGGGTGGCCCGTCCTGGGCCAGAGTCAGATTCGCCCGACACCCCCTGGAGCTCGACCTGGAGGGAAGACGGTCCTAAAACGGGCCTTCGGGGCTGTATGGAAGAGGGCAAGTGTGGTGGTGCAAAACACAGAGCACCCCCTACCATTGATCAGACCGTCGTGAGTCCCACTCAGACTCGCTCTGGGTGGGCATATAAAATCCAGACTACGCCCCCCCGTCGGAGCTCTGGAAGTACGAGACCTCCAGGAAAAGACAGGCCGGTTTTATGTAAAGTGCACCCCAGGCAGGGTGCGTCTTTCCTGGGCACGAGCCCGGCGCGCGTGGCGGGGTCCGGCTCTGGTGCCAAAAAATTTGAGTAAAATCGACTAAGTCCAATGACGTGGTGTGGTTCTAAAGCTCCATGGTCTCAGACCTCCCTGGCCAGCCCAGGGAGGGTGGCCCCGTCCTGGGCCAGAGTCAGATTCGCCCGACACCCCCTGGAGCTCGACCTGGAGGGAAGACGGTCCTAAAACGGGCCTTCGGGGCTGTATGGAAGAGGGCAAGTGTGGTGGTGCAAAACACAGAGCACCCCCTACCATTGATCAGACCGTCGTGAGTCCCACTCAGACTCGCTCTGGGTGGGCATATAAAATCCAGACTGCGCCCCCGTCGGAGCTCTGGAAGTACGAGACCTCCAGGAAAAGACGGGCTGGTTTTATGGAAAAAGTGCACCCCAGGCATATGCTTGTCGAACGGTCGGTCTGGGTAAACGGCGAGTGTCCGTGCTGTTGCGTGCGAACGAGAT
>NC_142770.1:52868284-52875784 GCF_988280905.1 Pimephales promelas | reverse complement strand
GCCGAGTTGGGGCTCCATGCTCTGGGCACAGGGGGATCTCCTAGTGGTCCACCCCAGGCCCAGAGTGTGGAGCCCCAACTCGGCTTATTTTTTTTAAAATTATTATTATTTTATTTATTTTTTTTTATCTTATTTTATTTTTTCAATTTTTCGGGATGCACCGGGTAGAAGTTCAAACTTCAACCGCCGCGGGGGTCCCTGGCCAGAGCTCTGGTTCTCCGAGTCGGGCAGGAGGTGGTCCAGGCGGGTGCCCCCTGGTCCCCCCGACGTGTTAGGGGGCGAGCGGTGGGTCTCCCCCAAGCCCAAAGCCCCGGTTCCCAGAGTCGGGTAAACTGCGGGAGTAACTTTGACTCTCTTAAGGTAGGCAGGAACCGGTGTGAGTGGTGTGGAAAGCCGAGTTGGGGCTCCATGCTCTGGGCACAGGGGGATCTCCTAGTGGTCCACCCCAGGCCCAGAGTGTGGAGCCCCAACTCGGCTTATTTTTTAAAAATTATTATTATTATTATTATTATTATTATTTTAATCTTATTTTATTTTATTTTTTTCAATTTTTCGGGATGCACCGGGTAGAAGTTCAAACTTCAACCGCCGTGGGGGTCCCTGGCCAGCGTTCTGGTTCTCCGAAGTGGGGCTGAGGGGGTCCAGGCGGGTGCCCCCTGGTCCCCCCCGACGTGTTAGGGGGCGAGCGGTGGGTCTCCCCCAAGCCCAAAGCCCCGGTTCCCAGAGTCGGGTAAACTGCGCGACTAACAATGACTCTCTTAAGGTAGTCAGAAACCGGTGTGAGTGGTGTGGAAAGCCGATTCGGGGCTCCACGCTCTGGGCACAGGGGGATCTCCTAGTGGTGCCCCCCAGGCCCAGAGTGTGGAGCCCCAACTCGGCTTATTTTTATTTTTATTATTATTTTTTTTTTTTATTTAATTATTATTTTGGGATTATTAGACTGGGTAGAAGTTGCAACTTCAAACGGGCATATCTCCGGAACCAAGCCGAGTTGGGGCCCCATACACCCGGCGTGGGGGGCCCTCCTAGAGGCCCCCAATACCCCCGAGTGTGGAGCCCCAACTCGGCTTACTTTTCGAGTTACAGCCGGTCAAAGTTGAAACTTTAAAGGGCCATATCTCCGGAACCAAGCCGAGTTGGGGCCCCATACACCCGGCGTGGGGGGCCCTCCTAGAGGCCCCCAATACCCCCGAGTGTGGAGCCCCAACTCGGCTTACTTTTCGAGTTACAGCCGGTCAAAGTTGAAACTTTAAAGGGCCATATCTCCGGAACCAAGCCGAGTTGGGGCCCCATACACCCGGCGTGGGGGGCCCTCCTAGAGGCCCCCAATACCCCCGAGTGTGGAGCCCCAACTCGGCTTACTTTTCGAGTTACAGCCGGTCAAAGTTGAAACTTTAAAGGGCCATATCTCCGGAACCAAGCCGAGTTGGGGCCCCATACACCCGGCGTGGGGGGCCCTCCTAGAGGCCCCCAATACCCCCGAGTGTGGAGCCCCAACTCGGCTTACTTTTCGAGTTACACCCGGTCAAAGTTGAAACTTTAAAGGGCCATATCTCCGGAACCAAGCCGAGTTGGGGCCCCATACACCCGGCGTGGGGGGCCCTCCTAGAGGCCCCCAATACCCCCGAGTGTGGAGCCCCAACTCGGCTTACTTTTCGAGTTACACCCGGTCAAAGTTGAAACTTTAAAGGGCCATATCTCCGGAACCAAGCCGAGTTGGGGCCCCATACACCCGGCGTGGGGGGCCCTCCTAGAGGCCCCCAATACCCCCGAGTGTGGAGCCCCAACTCGGCTTACTTTTCGAGTTACACCCGGTCAAAGCTGGACAGGAAGTGGCCGTATCTCGGGACCGGAAGGTCCCCGTGGCTCGGGACGGCGGGAGGAGCAAGGTCCCCGAGAGCGGGCCCCGCACCCGCCGCCGCGAGCCGCTGGGACCTCCCGGTCCCGAGATGGGCCCCGTTACGCGCGGGCGACTTTCGGAGAAAACGGCCCGTATCTCGGAGAGGGGAGGTCCCAGCGGCTCGCCCTTTCGGGTGTCGGGGGCTCCCCACGGGCCCTCTCGGACCCCGCCTCCCCCGGGCCCCTGGGACCTTTCCTTCCCAGGCGCCCCCCCGACACGTCGGGCCCCTTTTCTCCGGGACCCGGGGGCCCCGGAGCTCGGGGGCGGGCTCTTTGCGAGGGGCCCGCCGGGACGCCACACTTGACCCGAGTCCGGTGTCTCTGGGCCGCCGGGTCCCCGAGCTACGGGCGTTCGAATTCGGGGCCCGAAAATCCCTCAAAGTCCGAAAACGTGCAGTGGGCGGGGACTTCCGGGGGCCCCGGAGGCTCTGACGGCACACCCAGGGAGGTGCACCGTCCTCGGGCACGGCCAGGTGGCCCCCCCCGGGGTCCTGGAAGTCCCCCCGCCCCCCGGAGACACCCACACCCACAAGACGGGAAGATTCCGTTTTTCGCCGATATCTCGAAGACGGCCGGGCGAAAAAATTTCAAACTCGGGTCTTCCCAAGGCCTCGAGGGGCCCTATCCAAAGAGGCCACCCGCGTCCCCGGGGGCCTCGGGGTCAGGGAGTTAGGCCCGGTCAAAGGCGCGGCGTTTTTGGCTTATATCTCGCGAACCCCTGGGCCAATCTTCCCCAAACTCGAATCGACCGTAGTGCCGGACGGGGCCTTTCGAAAGAGCCCACCCACGAGGTCCAACTCGCCCGGGTCCCCGAGTTATAGCCGTTCAAAGTCGGGGGTCCCGGCGAACGGCGATCCGGTAGGGGGCGTCCCCGGGGCCCGCCGCCGCCCTGGTTCGAGCGAGGGCCCCCGTGGGACCTCGCCACCCAAATTTGAGCTCTCTGGGCCTTCGCGTCGCGGAGATACGGGCGATTTTCTCCCGGGATCGTGACGTCATCGGCGGGCGCCATTTCAGAGCGCGGCCGAGGGTTTTCGGCCGATATCTCCGCGAATACTCGACCAAAAACGACGAAACGCATATGGACGCGTTCAGCTCGGCGAGACGGTTCGAATGAGCCCGGCCTCGGCCGGGCACGTCGACTTTTCGGCGAGATATTTGCGTTTTTCCGCTTCCGGGGCGCTTTGGGGGCCCGTATCTCGGGCCCCCGGGGGCCCACGGGGCTGGGGGCGGTCTCATTCGAAAGGTCTCGTCCCGTTCTCCAGCCGACAAAAATTTGGCGTCGATCGGAGCCGCCTTCGGCGAGCTACGGTCGTTTGAAGCCCCGTGCGGTGGGGTTACCGTCCTTCAAACAGCCGCCGCTCGCAGGGGGAGTCCCGGGGAGGCATGGTTGCCTGTATGACTTGGGCTTGGAGCGCCCAGCCCCGCGCTCCTGGAGGAACCTCCGGTGCACAGGGTCTGCTGCAACCAGCCACGTGGGTTTTGAGGGGTAGGGGAGCGTGCGCTCTCCTCCCCGGGCGGGCGGCCGGGCTCCGGGGGCTCGCGCCTCCACGGAGGGACCTCGCTCCCGGGGCTTCGTCCCCGGGGCTCGGGGGCTCCGTGGCGGCTCGGCCCCCGGGGTTTCGACCCCGCTCGCTCGCTCCAAAACCCAAGTCCAAAACGTGGGGTTGCACGGGAGCTCCGGGCGCGACGGGTCTCCACGCACGGCCCCGGGGAGGGTGCTCCGACCCGGGCCGGAGGCAGATTCGCCCCCTGCCCCCCGGCTGTCCGCCCGGAGCCGAGACGGTCCTAAAACGGGCCATGGGGGTGATGTAGAAGGGTAACGCTCACACAACCAGAACTCACACAAACCGATCTGCTATCCCAGGCAGGGTGCGGGTCTCCTGGGCACGAATAAAGCCCGATGCCCCGTGGGTGATGTTGGCCCTGGCCACTCAAGGCACCACTCACCCAAGCCAGAGAGGGTGCACTCTGGCTGGGGAAGCAGATTCAATCTCTGCTGTGGTGGAGCTCTGAAAAACACGAAAACCTCCAGGGAAAAGACGGCCCGGTTTCTCTGAAAAGTGCATCCCAGGCAGGGTGCGGGTCTCCTGGGCACGAATAAAGCCCGATGCCCCGTGGGTGATGTTGGCCCTGGCCACTCAAGGCACTCACCCAAGCCAGAGAGGGTGCACTCTGGCTGGGGAAGCAGATTCAATCTCTGCTGTGGTGGAGCTCTGGAAAAACGCGAAACCTCCAGGAAAAGACGGCCCGGTTTCTCTGAAAAGTGCATCCCAGGCAGGGTGCGGGTCTCCTGGGCACGAATAAAGCCCGATGCCCCGTGGGTGATGTTGGCCCTGGCCACTCAAGGCACTCACCCAAGCCAGAGAGGGTGCACTCTGGCTGGGGAAGCAGATTCAATCTCTGCTGTGGTGGAGCTCTGGAAAAACGCGAAACCTCCAGGAAAAGACGGCCCGGTTTCTCTGAAAAGTGCATCCCAGGCAGGGTGCGGGTCTCCTGGGCACGAATAAAGCCCGATGCCCCGTGGGTGATGTTGGCCCTGGCCACTCAAGGCACCACTCACCCAAGCCAGAGAGGGTGCACTCTGGCTGGGGAAGCAGATTCAATCTCTGCTGTGGTGGAGCTCTGGAAAAACGCGAAAACCTCCAGGGAAAAGACGGCCCGGTTTCTCTGAAAAGTGCATCCCAGGCAGGGTGCGGGTCTCATGGGCACGAATAAAGCCCGATGCCCGTGGGTGATGTTGGCCCTGGCCACTCAAGGCACCACTCACCCAAGCCAGAGAGGGTGCACTCTGGCTGGGGAAGCAGATTCAATCTCTGCTGTGGTGGAGCTCTGAAAAACACGAAAACCTCCAGGGAAAAGACGGCCCGGTTTCTCTGAAAAGTGCATCCCAGGCAGGGTGCGGGTCTCATGGGCACGAATAAAGCCCGATGCCCACCTTGAAACGGAGCCTGGGCTCGACTCTGAAGTCCAGATCTCGAAAAACGACAGAGTCCAAAAAAGGTGCGGTGGCTCCAAACCTCCATGCCCTCAGACCTCCCTGGCCAGCCCAGGGAGGGTGGCCCGTCCTGGGCCAGACTCAGATTTCCCCCGCCACCCCTGGAGCTCCGCCTGGAGCGAAGACGGTCCTAAAACGGACCCTGGGGCTCTTGTAGAGGATGAGGGAGAGAGGGGCCTTCAGAGAGCCCCTGGCCGGCTTGACTCTGGAGTCGAATTTGAAAAATAGACAGAGTCCATAAACGTGCTGTCTGTTCGGACCTCCAGGGCACTCAAGGCACTCACCCAAGCCAGAGAGGGTGCACTCTGGCTGGGGAAGAGGATTCAATCTCTGCTGTGGTGGAGCTCTGAAAAACACGAAAACCTCCGGGAAAAGGCGGCCCGGTTTCTCTGAAAAGTGCATCCCAGGCAGGGTGCGGGTCTCCTGGGCAAGAACGAAGCCCAATGCCCACCTTGAAACGGAGCCTGGGCTCGACTCTGAAGCCCAGATCTCGAAAAACGACAAAGTACAAAAAATGTGGGGTGGCTCCAAACCTCCATGCCCTCAGACCTCCCTGGCCAGCCCAGGGAGGGTGGCCCGTCCTGGGCCAGATTCAGATTCGCCCGCCACCCCTGGAGCTCCACCTGGAGCGAAGACGGTCCTAAAACGGGCCTTCGGGGATGTATGAGAGAGGGGAAGCGTGGTGGTGGCAAACACAGAGGACCCCTACCAGCGATCAGACCGTCGTGAGTCCCACTCAGAGTCACTCTGGGTGGGCATGTAAAAAATCCAGATTACGCCGCGCTGGAGCTCTGGAAGTTACGAGACCTCCAGGAAAAGACAGGCTGGTTTTCTGAAAAGTGCACCCCAGGCAGGGTGCATCTTTTCCTGGGCACGAGCCCAGCGCACATGGTGTGGTGGTCCGGCTCTGGTGCCAAAGTTTGGGGGAAAAAAATAGACAAAGTCCAATAACGTGGTGTGGTTCCAAAGCTCCATGCCCTCAGACCTCCCTGGCCAGCCCAGGGAGGGTGGCCCGTCCTGGGCCAGATTCAGATTTGCCCGCCACCCCTGGAGCTCCACCTGGAGCGAAGACGGTCCTAAAACGGGCCTTCGGGGATGTATGAGAGGGGAAGCGTGGTGGTGGCAAACACAGAGGACCCCTACCAGCGATCAGACCGTCGTGAGTCCCACTCAGACTCACTCTGGGTGGGCATATAAAATCCAGACTACGCCCCGTCGGAGCTCTGGAAGTACGAGACCTCCAGGAAAAGACAGGCTGGTTTTATGTAAAGTGCACCCCAGGTAGGGTGCATCTTTCCTGGGCACGAGCCCAGCGCACATGGCGGGGGGTCCGGCTCTGAGAAAAATCGACTAAGTCCAATGACGTGGTGTGGTTCCAAAGCTCCATGCCCTCAGACCTCCCTGGCCAGCCCAGGGAGGGTGGCCCGTCCTGGGCCAGAGTCAGATTCGCCCGACACCCCCTGGAGCTCCACCTGGAGGGAAGACGGTCCTAAAACGGGCCTTCGGGGATGTATGAGAGAGGGGAAGCGTGGTGGTGGCAAACACAGAGGACCCCTACCAGCGATCAGACCGTCGTGAGTCCCACTCAGACTCACTCTGGGTGGGCATATAAAATCCAGACTACGCCCCGTCGGAGCTCTGGAAGTACGAGACCTCCAGGAAAAGACAGGCTGGTTTTATGTAAAGTGCACCCCAGGTAGGGTGCATCTTTCCTGGGCACGAGCCCAGCGCACATGGCGGGGGGGTCCGGCTCTGAGAAAAATCGACTAAGTCCAATGACGTGGTGTGGTTCCAAAGCTCCATGCCCTCAGACCTCCCTGGCCAGCCCAGGGAGGGTGGCCCGTCCTGGGCCAGAGTCAGATTCGCCCGACACCCCCTGGAGCTCCACCTGGAGGGGAGACGGTCCTAAAACGGACCTTCGGGGCTGTATGGAAGAGGGCAAGTGTGGTGGTGCAAAACACGGAGCACCCCCCCTACCATTGATCAGACCGTCGTGAGTCCCACTCAGACTCGCTCCGGGTGGGCATATAAGATCCAGACTACGCCCCGTCGGAGCTCTGGAAGTACGAGACCTCCAGGAAAAGACAGGCTGGTTTTATGGAAAAAGTGAAACCCCAGGCAGGGTGCATCTTTCCTGGGCACGAGCCCAGCGCACATGGTGTGGTCCGGCTCTGGTGCCAAAGCTTGGGGAAAAAAAATAGACTAAGTCCACTGACGTGGTGTGGTTCCAAAGCTCCATGCCCTCAGACCTCCCTGGCCAGCCCAGGGAGGGTGGCCCGTCCTGGGCCAGAGTCAGATTCACCCGACACCCCCTGGAGCTCCACCTGGAGGGAAGACGGTCCTAAAACGGGCCTTCGGGGCTGTATGGAAGAGGGCAAGTGTGGTGGTGCGAAACACAGAGCACCCCCTACCATTGATCAGACCGTCGTGAGTCCCACTCAGACTCGCTCTGGGTGGGCATATAAAATCCAGATTACGCCCCCGTCGGAGCTCTGGAAGTACGAGACCTCCAGAAAAAGACAGGCTGGTTTTATGGAAAAAGTGCACCCCAGGCATATGCTTGTCGAACGGTCGGTCTGGGTAAACGGCGAGTGTCCGTGCTGTTG
>NC_142770.1:52853284-52858284 GCF_988280905.1 Pimephales promelas | reverse complement strand
GACTGGGTAGAAGTTGCAACTTCAAACGGGCATATCTCCGGAACCAAGCCGAGTTGGGGCCCCATACACCCGGCGTGGGGGGCCCTCCTAGAGGCCCCCAATACCCCCGAGTGTGGAGCCCCAACTCGGCTTACTTTTCGAGTTACAGCCGGTCAAAGTTGAAACTTTAAAGGGCCATATCTCCGGAACCAAGCCGAGTTGGGGCCCCATACACCCGGCGTGGGGGGCCCTCCTAGAGGCCCCCAATACCACCGAGTGTGGAGCCCCAACTCGGCTCACTTTTCGAGTTACAGCCGGTCAAAGTTGAAACTTTAAAGGGCCATATCTCCGGAACCAAGCCGAGTTGGGGCCCCATACACCCGGCGTGGGGGGCCCTCCTAGAGGCCCCCAATACCCCCGAGTGTGGAGCCCCAACTCGGCTCACTTTTCGAGTTACAGCCGGTCAAAGTTGAAACTTTAAAGGGCCATATCTCCGGAACCAAGCCGAGTTGGGGCCCCATACACCCGGCGTGGGGGGCCCTCCCAGAGGCCCCCAATACCCCCGAGTGTGGAGCCCCAACTCGGCTTACTTTTCGAGTTACACCCGGTCAAAGCTGGACAGGAAGTGGCCGTATCTCGGGACCGGAAGGTCCCCGTGGCTCGGGACGGCGGGAGGAGCAAGGTCCCCGAGAGCGGGCCCCGCACCCGCCGCCGCGAGCCGCTGGGACCTCCCGGTCCCGAGATGGGCCCCGTTACGCGCGGGCGACTTTCGGAGAAAACGGCCCGTATCTCGGAGAGGGGAGGTCCCAGCGGCTCGCCCTTTCGGGTGTCGGGGGCTCCCCACGGGCCCTCTCGGACCCCGCCTGCCCCGGGCCCCTGGGACCTTTCCTTCCCGGGCGCCCCCCCGACACGTCGGGCCCCTTTTCTCCGGGACCCGGGGGCCCCGGAGCTCGGGGGCGGGCTCTTTGCGAGGGGCCCGCCGGGACGCCACACTTGACCCGAGTCCGGTGTCTCTGGGCCGCCGGGTCCCCGAGCTACGGGCGTTCGAATTCGGGGCCCGAAAATCCCTCAAAGTCCGAAAACGTGCAGTGGGCGGGGACTTCCGGGGCCCCGGAGGCTCTGACGGCACACCCAGGGAGGTGCACCGTCCTCGGGCACGGCCAGGTGGCCCCCCCGGGGTCCTGGAAGTCCCCCCGCCCCCCGGAGACACCCACACCCACACCCACCCACCCACCGGACGGGAAGATTCCGTTTTTCGCCGATATCTCGAAAACGGCCGGGCGAAAAAATTTCAAACTCGGGTCTTCCGTAGGCCTCGGGGGGCCCTATCCAAAGAGGCCACCCGCGTCCCCGGGGGCCTCGGGGTCAGGGAGTTAGGCCCGGTCAAAGGCGCGGCGTTTTTGGCTTATATCTCGCGAACCCCCGGGCCAATCTTCCCCAAACTCGAATCGACCGTAGTGCCGGACGGGGCCTTTCGAAAGAGCCCACCCACGAGGTCCAACTCGCCCGGGTCCCCGAGTTATAGCCGTTCAAAGTCGGGGGTCCCGGCGAACGGCGATCCGGTAGGGGGCGTCCCCGGGGCCCGCCGCCGCCCTGGTTCGAGCGAGGGCCCCCGTGGGACCTCGCCACCCAAATTTGAGCTCTCTGGGCCTTCGCGTCGCGGAGATACGGGCGATTTTCTCCCGGGATCGTGACGTCATCGGCGGGCGCCATTTCAGAGCGCGGCCGAGGGTTTTCGGCCGATATCTCCGCGAATACTCGACCAAAAACGACGAAACGCATATGGACGCGTTCAGCTCGGCGAGACGGTTCGAATGAGCCCGGCCTCGGCCGGGCACGTCGAGTTTTCGGCGAGATATTTGCGTTTTTCCGCTTCCGGGGCGCTTTGGGGGCCCGTATCTCGGGCCCCCGGGGGCCCACGGGGCTGGGGGCGGTCTCATTCGAAAGGTCTCGTCCCGTTCTCCAGCCGACAAAAATTTGGCGTCGATCGGAGCCGCCTTCGGAGAGCTACGGTCGTTTGAAGCCCCGTGCGGTGGGGTTACCGTCCTTCAAACAGCCGCCGCTCGCAGGGGGAGTCCCGGGGAGGCATGGTTGCCTGTATGACTTGGGCTTAGAGCACCCAGCCCCGCGCTCCTGGAGGAACCTCCGGTGCACAGGGTCTGCTGCAACCAGCCACGTGGGTTCTGAGGGGTAGGGGAGCGTGCGCTCTCCTCCCCGGGCGGGCGGCCGGGCCCTGGGGGCTCGCGCCTCCACGGAGGGACCTCGCTCCCGGGGCTTCGTCCCCGGGGCTCGGGGACTCCGTGGCGGCTCGGCCCCCGGGGTTCGACCCCGCTCGCTCGCTCCAAAACCCAAGTCCAAAACGTGGGGTTGCACGGGAGCTCCGGGCGCGACGGGTCTCCACGCACGGCCCCGGGGAGGGAGCTCCGACCCGGGCCGGAGGCAGATTCGCCCCCCGCCCCCCGGCTGTCCGCCCGGAGCCGAGACGGTCCTAAAACGGGCCTTGGGGGTGATGTAGAAGGGTAACGCTCACACAACCAGGACTCACACAAACCGATCTGCATCCCAGGCAGGGTGCGGGTCTCCTGGGCACGAATAAAGCCCGATGCCCCGTGGGTGATGTTGGCCCTGGCCACTCAAGGCACTCACCCAAGCCAGAGAGGGTGCACTCTGGCTGGGGAAGCAGATTCAATCTCTGCTGTGGTGGAGCTCTGGAAAAACGCCAAACCTCCAGGAAAAGACGGCCCGGTTTCTCTGAAAAGTGCATCCCAGGCAGGGTGCGGGTCTCATGGGCACGAATAAAGCCCGATGCCCGTGGGTGATGTTGGCCCTGGCCACTCAAGGCACTCACCCAAGCCAGAGAGGGTGCACTCTGGCTGGGGAAGCAGATTCAATCTCTGCTGTGGTGGAGCTCTGGAAAAAACGCGAAACCTCCAGGAAAAGACGGCCCGATTTCTCTGAAAAGTGCATCCCAGGCAGGGTGCGGGTCTCCTGGGCACGAATAAAGCCCGATGCCCCGTGGGTGATGTTGGCCCTGGCCACTCAAGGCACTCACCCAAGCCAGAGAGGGTGCACTCTGGCTGGGGAAGCAGATTCAATCTCTGCTGTGGTGGAGCTCTGGAAAAACGCGAAACCTCCAGGAAAAGACGGCCCGGTTTCTCTGAAAAGTGCATCCCAGGCAGGGTGCGGGTCTCATGGGCACGAATAAAGCCCGATGCCCGTGGGTGATGTTGGCCCTGGCCACTCAAGGCACTCACCCAAGCCAGAGAGGGTGCACTCTGGCTGGGGAAACAGATTCAATCTCTGCTGTGGTGGAGCTCTGAAAAAAAAAAAACGCGAAACCTCCAGGAAAAGACGGCCCGGTTTCTCTGAAAAGTGCATCCCAGGCAGGGTGCGGGTCTCATGGGCACGAATAAAGCCCGATGCCCGTGGGTGATGTTGGCCCTGGCCACTCAAGGCACTCACCCAAGCCAGAGAGGGTGCACTCTGGCTGGGGAAGCAGATTCAATCTCTGCTGTGGTGGAGCTCTGAAAAAAAAAAAAACGCGAAACCTCCAGGAAAAGACGGCCCGATTTCTCTGAAAAGTGCATCCCAGGCAGGGTGCGGGGTCTCCTGGGCACGAATAAAGCCCGATGCCCACCTTGAAACGGAGCCTGGGCTCGACTCTGAAGTCCAGATCTCGAAAAACGACAGAGTCCAAAAAGGTGCGGTGGCTCCAAACCTCCATGCCCTCAGACCTCCCTGGCCAGCCCAGGGAGGGTGGCCCGTCCTGGGCCAGACTCAGATTTCCCCCGCCACCCCTGGAGCTCCGCCTGGAGCGAAGACGGTCCTAAAACGGACCATGGGGCTCTTGTAGAGGATGAGGGAGGGAGAGAGGGGCCTTCAGAGAGCCCCTTGGCCGGCTTGACTCTGGAGTCGAATTTGGAAAAATAGACAAAGTCCATAAACGTGCTGTTGGTTCGGACCTCCAGGGCACTCAAGGCACTCACCCAAGCCAGAGAGGGTGCACTCTGGCTGGGGAAGAGGATTCAATCTCTGCTGTGGTGGAGCTCTGAAAAACACGAGAACCTCCAGGAAAAGGCGGCCCGGTTTCTCTGAAAAGTGCATCCCAGGCAGGGTGCGGGTCTCCTGGGCAAGAACGAAGCCCAATGCCCACCTTGAAACGGAGCCTGGGCTCGACTCTGAAGCCCAGATCTCGAAAAACGACAGAGTACAAAAAATGTGCGGTGGCTCCAAACCTCCATGCCCTCAGACCTCCCTGGCCAGCCCAGGGAGGGTGGCCCGTCCTGGGCCAGATTCAGATTCGCCCGCCACCCCTGGAGCTCCGCCTGGAGCGAAGACGGTCCTAAAACGGGCCTTCGGGGATGTATGAGAGAGGGGAAGCGTGGTGGTGGCAAACACAGAGGACCCCCTACCAGCGATCAGACCGTCGTGAGTCCCACTCAGAGTCACTCTGGGTGGGCATGTAAAAATCCAGATTACGCCGCGCTGGAGCTCTGGAAGTTACGAGACCTCCAGGAAAAGACAGGCTGGTTTTCTGAAAAGTGCACCCCAGGCAGGGTGCATCTTTTCCTGGGCACGAGCCCAGCGCACATGGTGTGGTGGTCCGGCTCTGGTGCCAAAGTTTGGGGGAAAAAATAGACAGAGTCCAATAACGTGGTGTGGTTCCAAAGCTCCATGCCCTCAGACCTCCCTGGCCAGCCCAGGGAGGGTGGCCCGTCCTGGGCCAGATTCAGATTTGCCCGCCACCCCTGGAGCTCCGCCTGGAGCGAAGACGGTCCTAAAACGGGCCTTCGGGGATGTATGAGAGAGGGGGAAGCGTGGTGGTGGCAAACACAGAGGACCCCTACCAGCGATCAGACCGTCGTGAGTCCCACTCAGACTCACTCTGGGTGGGCATATAAAATCCAGACTACGCCCCGTCGGAGCTCTGGAAGTACGAGACCTCCAGGAAAAGACAGGCTGGTTTTCTGAAAAGTGCACCCCAGGCAGGGTGCATCTTTCCTGGGCACGAGCCCGGCGCA
>NC_142770.1:52835784-52843284 GCF_988280905.1 Pimephales promelas | reverse complement strand
GTACGGCGGTGGGGGTCCCTGGCCAGAGCTCTGGTTCTCCGAGTCGGGCAGGAGTGGGTACGGCGGTGGGGGTCCCTGGCCAGAGCTCTGGTTCTCCGAGTCGGGCAGGAGGGGGTACGGCGGTGGGGGTCCCTGGCCAGAGCTCTGGTTCTCCGAGTCGGGCAGGAGGTGGTCCAGGCGGGTGCCCCCTGGTCCCCCCGACGTGTTAGGGGGCGAGCGGTGGGTCTCCCCCAAGCCCAAAGCCCCGGTTCCCAGAGTCGGGTAAACTGCGGGAGTAACTTTGACTCTCTTAAGGTAGGCAGGAACCGGTGTGAGTGGTGTGGAAAGCCGAGTTGGGGCTCCACGCTCTGGGCACAGGGGGATCTCCTAGTGGTCCACCCCAGGCCCAGAGTGTGGAGCCCCAACTCGGCTTATTTTTTTTAAAATTATTATTATTATTATTATTATTATTATTTTTTTAATCTTATTTTATTTTATTTTTTTCAATTTTTCGGGATGCACCGGGTAGAAGTTCAAACTTCAACCGCCGTGGGGGTCCCTGGCCAGCGTTCTGGTTCTCCGAAGTGGGGCTGAGGGGGTCCAGGCGGGTGCCCCCTGGTCCCCCCCGACGTGTTAGGGGGCGAGCGGTGGGTCTCCCCCAAGCCCAAAGCCCCGGTTCCCAGAGTCGGGTAAACTGCGCGACTAACAATGACTCTCTTAAGGTAGTCAGAAACCGGTGTGAGTGGTGTGGAAAGCCGATTCGGGGCTCCACGCTCTGGGCACAGGGGGATCTCCTAGTGGTGCCCCCCAGGCCCAGAGTGTGGAGCCCCAACTCGGCTTATTTTTATTTTTATTATTATTTTTTTTTTTTATTTAATTATTATTTTGGGATTATTAGACTGGGTAGAAGTTGCAACTTCAAACGGGCATATCTCCGGAACCAAGCCGAGTTGGGGCCCCATACACCCGGCGTGGGGGGCCCTCCTAGAGGCCCCCAATACCCCCGAGTGTGGAGCCCCAACTCGGCTTACTTTTCGAGTTACAGCCGGTCAAAGTTGAAACTTTAAAGGGCCATATCTCCGGAACCAAGCCGAGTTGGGGCCCCATACACCCGGCGTGGGGGGCCCTCCTAGAGGCCCCCAATACCACCGAGTGTGGAGCCCCAACTCGGCTCACTTTTCGAGTTACAGCCGGTCAAAGTTGAAACTTTAAAGGGCCATATCTCCGGAACCAAGCCGAGTTGGGGCCCCATACACCCGGCGTGGGGGGCCCTCCTAGAGGCCCCCAATACCCCCGAGTGTGGAGCCCCAACTCGGCTCACTTTTCGAGTTACAGCCGGTCAAAGTTGAAACTTTAAAGGGCCATATCTCCGGAACCAAGCCGAGTTGGGGCCCCATACACCCGGCGTGGGGGGCCCTCCCAGAGGCCCCCAATACCCCCGAGTGTGGAGCCCCAACTCGGCTTACTTTTCGAGTTACACCCGGTCAAAGCTGGACAGGAAGTGGCCGTATCTCGGGACCGGAAGGTCCCCGTGGCTCGGGACGGCGGGAGGAGCAAGGTCCCCGAGAGCGGGCCCCGCACCCGCCGCCGCGAGCCGCTGGGACCTCCCGGTCCCGAGATGGGCCCCGTTACGCGCGGGCGACTTTCGGAGAAAACGGCCCGTATCTCGGAGAGGGGAGGTCCCAGCGGCTCGCCCTTTCGGGTGTCGGGGGCTCCCCACGGGCCCTCTCGGACCCCGCCTGCCCCGGGCCCCTGGGACCTTTCCTTCCCGGGCGCCCCCCCGACACGTCGGGCCCCTTTTCTCCGGGACCCGGGGGCCCCGGAGCTCGGGGGCGGGCTCTTTGCGGGGCCCGCCGGGACGCCACACTTGACCCGAGTCCGGTGTCTCTGGGCCGCCGGGTCCCCGAGCTACGGGCGTTCGAATTCGGGGCCCGAAAATCCCTCAAAGTCCGAAAACGTGCAGTGGGCGGGGACTTCCGGGGCCCCGGAGGCTCTGACGGCACACCCAGGGAGGTGCACCGTCCTCGGGCACGGCCAGGTGGCCCCCCCGGGGTCCTGGAAGTCCCCCCGCCCCCCGGAGACACCCACACCCACACCCACCCACCCACCGGACGGGAAGATTCCGTTTTTCGCCGATATCTCGAAAACGGCCGGGCGAAAAAATTTCAAACTCGGGTCTTCCGTAGGCCTCGGGGGGCCCTATCCAAAGAGGCCACCCGCGTCCCCGGGGGCCTCGGGGTCAGGGAGTTAGGCCCGGTCAAAGGCGCGGCGTTTTTGGCTTATATCTCGCGAACCCCCGGGCCAATCTTCCCCAAACTCGAATCGACCGTAGTGCCGGACGGGGCCTTTCGAAAGAGCCCACCCACGAGGTCCAACTCGCCCGGGTCCCCGAGTTATAGCCGTTCAAAGTCGGGGGTCCCGGCGAACGGCGATCCGGTAGGGGGCGTCCCCGGGGCCCGCCGCCGCCCTGGTTCGAGCGAGGGCCCCCGTGGGACCTCGCCACCCAAATTTGAGCTCTCTGGGCCTTCGCGTCGCGGAGATACGGGCGATTTTCTCCCGGGATCGTGACGTCATCGGCGGGCGCCATTTCAGAGCGCGGCCGAGGGTTTTCGGCCGATATCTCCGCGAATACTCGACCAAAAACGACGAAACGCATATGGACGCGTTCAGCTCGGCGAGACGGTTCGAATGAGCCCGGCCTCGGCCGGGCACGTCGAGTTTTCGGCGAGATATTTGCGTTTTTCCGCTTCCGGGGCGCTTTGGGGGCCCGTATCTCGGGCCCCCGGGGGCCCACGGGGCTGGGGGCGGTCTCATTCGAAAGGTCTCGTCCCGTTCTCCAGCCGACAAAAATTTGGCGTCGATCGGAGCCGCCTTCGGAGAGCTACGGTCGTTTGAAGCCCCGTGCGGTGGGGTTACCGTCCTTCAAACAGCCGCCGCTCGCAGGGGGAGTCCCGGGGAGGCATGGTTGCCTGTATGACTTGGGCTTAGAGCACCCAGCCCCGCGCTCCTGGAGGAACCTCCGGTGCACAGGGTCTGCTGCAACCAGCCACGTGGGTTCTGAGGGGTAGGGGAGCGTGCGCTCTCCTCCCCGGGCGGGCGGCCGGGCCCTGGGGGCTCGCGCCTCCACGGAGGGACCTCGCTCCCGGGGCTTCGTCCCCGGGGCTCGGGGACTCCGTGGCGGCTCGGCCCCCGGGGTTCGACCCCGCTCGCTCGCTCCAAAACCCAAGTCCAAAACGTGGGGTTGCACGGGAGCTCCGGGCGCGACGGGTCTCCACGCACGGCCCCGGGGAGGGAGCTCCGACCCGGGCCGGAGGCAGATTCGCCCCCCGCCCCCCGGCTGTCCGCCCGGAGCCGAGACGGTCCTAAAACGGGCCTTGGGGGTGATGTAGAAGGGTAACGCTCACACAACCAGGACTCACACAAACCGATCTGCATCCCAGGCAGGGTGCGGGTCTCCTGGGCACGAATAAAGCCCGATGCCCCGTGGGTGATGTTGGCCCTGGCCACTCAAGGCACTCACCCAAGCCAGAGAGGGTGCACTCTGGCTGGGGAAGCAGATTCAATCTCTGCTGTGGTGGAGCTCTGGAAAAACGCCAAACCTCCAGGAAAAGACGGCCCGGTTTCTCTGAAAAGTGCATCCCAGGCAGGGTGCGGGTCTCATGGGCACGAATAAAGCCCGATGCCCGTGGGTGATGTTGGCCCTGGCCACTCAAGGCACTCACCCAAGCCAGAGAGGGTGCACTCTGGCTGGGGAAGCAGATTCAATCTCTGCTGTGGTGGAGCTCTGGAAAAAACGCGAAACCTCCAGGAAAAGACGGCCCGATTTCTCTGAAAAGTGCATCCCAGGCAGGGTGCGGGTCTCCTGGGCACGAATAAAGCCCGATGCCCCGTGGGTGATGTTGGCCCTGGCCACTCAAGGCACTCACCCAAGCCAGAGAGGGTGCACTCTGGCTGGGGAAGCAGATTCAATCTCTGCTGTGGTGGAGCTCTGGAAAAACGCGAAACCTCCAGGAAAAGACGGCCCGGTTTCTCTGAAAAGTGCATCCCAGGCAGGGTGCGGGTCTCATGGGCACGAATAAAGCCCGATGCCCGTGGGTGATGTTGGCCCTGGCCACTCAAGGCACTCACCCAAGCCAGAGAGGGTGCACTCTGGCTGGGGAAACAGATTCAATCTCTGCTGTGGTGGAGCTCTGAAAAAAAAAAAACGCGAAACCTCCAGGAAAAGACGGCCCGGTTTCTCTGAAAAGTGCATCCCAGGCAGGGTGCGGGTCTCATGGGCACGAATAAAGCCCGATGCCCGTGGGTGATGTTGGCCCTGGCCACTCAAGGCACTCACCCAAGCCAGAGAGGGTGCACTCTGGCTGGGGAAGCAGATTCAATCTCTGCTGTGGTGGAGCTCTGAAAAAAAAAAAAAACGCGAAACCTCCAGGAAAAGACGGCCCGATTTCTCTGAAAAGTGCATCCCAGGCAGGGTGCGGGGTCTCCTGGGCACGAATAAAGCCCGATGCCCACCTTGAAACGGAGCCTGGGCTCGACTCTGAAGTCCAGATCTCGAAAAACGACAGAGTCCAAAAAGGTGCGGTGGCTCCAAACCTCCATGCCCTCAGACCTCCCTGGCCAGCCCAGGGAGGGTGGCCCGTCCTGGGCCAGACTCAGATTTCCCCCGCCACCCCTGGAGCTCCGCCTGGAGCGAAGACGGTCCTAAAACGGACCATGGGGCTCTTGTAGAGGATGAGGGAGGGAGAGAGGGGCCTTCAGAGAGCCCCTTGGCCGGCTTGACTCTGGAGTCGAATTTGGAAAAATAGACAAAGTCCATAAACGTGCTGTTGGTTCGGACCTCCAGGGCACTCAAGGCACTCACCCAAGCCAGAGAGGGTGCACTCTGGCTGGGGAAGAGGATTCAATCTCTGCTGTGGTGGAGCTCTGAAAAACACGAGAACCTCCAGGAAAAGGCGGCCCGGTTTCTCTGAAAAGTGCATCCCAGGCAGGGTGCGGGTCTCCTGGGCAAGAACGAAGCCCAATGCCCACCTTGAAACGGAGCCTGGGCTCGACTCTGAAGCCCAGATCTCGAAAAACGACAGAGTACAAAAAATGTGCGGTGGCTCCAAACCTCCATGCCCTCAGACCTCCCTGGCCAGCCCAGGGAGGGTGGCCCGTCCTGGGCCAGATTCAGATTCGCCCGCCACCCCTGGAGCTCCGCCTGGAGCGAAGACGGTCCTAAAACGGGCCTTCGGGGATGTATGAGAGAGGGGAAGCGTGGTGGTGGCAAACACAGAGGACCCCCTACCAGCGATCAGACCGTCGTGAGTCCCACTCAGAGTCACTCTGGGTGGGCATGTAAAAATCCAGATTACGCCGCGCTGGAGCTCTGGAAGTTACGAGACCTCCAGGAAAAGACAGGCTGGTTTTCTGAAAAGTGCACCCCAGGCAGGGTGCATCTTTTCCTGGGCACGAGCCCAGCGCACATGGTGTGGTGGTCCGGCTCTGGTGCCAAAGTTTGGGGGAAAAAATAGACAGAGTCCAATAACGTGGTGTGGTTCCAAAGCTCCATGCCCTCAGACCTCCCTGGCCAGCCCAGGGAGGGTGGCCCGTCCTGGGCCAGATTCAGATTTGCCCGCCACCCCTGGAGCTCCGCCTGGAGCGAAGACGGTCCTAAAACGGGCCTTCGGGGATGTATGAGAGAGGGGGAAGCGTGGTGGTGGCAAACACAGAGGACCCCTACCAGCGATCAGACCGTCGTGAGTCCCACTCAGACTCACTCTGGGTGGGCATATAAAATCCAGACTACGCCCCGTCGGAGCTCTGGAAGTACGAGACCTCCAGGAAAAGACAGGCTGGTTTTCTGAAAAGTGCACCCCAGGCAGGGTGCATCTTTCCTGGGCACGAGCCCGGCGCACGTGGCGGGGTCCGGCTCTGGTGCCAAAAAAATTGAGAAAAATCGACTAAGTCCAATGGCGTGACGTGGGTTCAAAGCTCCATGGTCTCAGACCTCCCTGGCCAGCCCAGGGAGGGTGGCCCGTCCTGGGCCAGAGTCAGATTCGCCCGACACCCCCTGGAGCTCGACCTGGAGGGAAGACGGTCCTAAAACGGGCCTTCGGGGCTGTATGGAAGAGGGCAAGTGTGGTGGTGCAAAACACAGAGCACCCCCTACCATTGATCAGACCGTCGTGAGTCCCACTCAGACTCGCTCTGGGTGGGCATATAAAATCCAGACTACGCCCCCCCCGTCGGAGCTCTGGAAGTACGAGACCTCCAGGAAAAGACAGGCCGGTTTTATGTAAAGTGCACCCCAGGCAGGGTGCGTCTTTCCTGGGCACGAGCCCGGCGCGCGTGGCGGGGTCCGGCTCTGGTGCCAAAAAATTTGAGTAAAATCGACTAAGTCCAATGACGTGGTGTGGTTCCAAAGCTCCATGGTCTCAGACCTCCCTGGCCAGCCCAGGGAGGGTGGCCCCGTCCTGGGCCAGAGTCAGATTCGCCCGACACCCCCTGGAGCTCGACCTGGAGGGAAGACGGTCCTAAAACGGGCCTTCGGGGCTGTATGGAAGAGGGCAAGTGTGGTGGTGCAAAACACAGAGCACCCCCTACCATTGATCAGACCGTCGTGAGTCCCACTCAGACTCGCTCTGGGTGGGCATATAAAATCCAGACTGCGCCCCCGTCGGAGCTCTGGAAGTACGAGACCTCCAGGAAAAGACGGGCTGGTTTTATGGAAAAAGTGCACCCCAGGCATATGCTTGTCGAACGGTCGGTCTGGGTAAACGGCGAGTGTCCGTGCTGTTGCGTGCGAACGAGATTCCCAATGCTAACGAACCTCCCCCGGCTGGCGACCGGGGAGAGCGCCTCGTTTTCGGGCACGAGCGAATGCGTCTGCCTGGCGGAGCCCCCGTCGGTGCCGAGGTGGTCCTGAGACGGGCCTTCGGGGTTTTGTCGAGGAAGGGGACAAGCGCCCCAATCGGACAAGGCGACGGGCTAAAAAATGGTGCTCGGTATCGGTTTCTGACATCCAGGCGGGGATGCGTCATCTGGGGTCGGCAGGCAGGCAGGCGGTCACCAGGGCGCTCTGGAGGAAAAGGCCCCCCTCCGGAAAAAAAGGACAGAGTCCGTAAACGTGAAGTCGAAAGAGTTCCCCAGGGCCGGCCCGTCTCCATGGCCGGTGACCTGGGTGGGTGCCTCGGACCCGGGGCGAGACGGTATCGGTGGGCGTGAACGGAGCACCCGTCGGTGCCGAGACGGTCCTAAAACGGGCCTTCGGGGTTTTGTCGAGGAAGGGGACGAGAGCCCCGCTCGGACAAGGTGACGGACCAAAAAAAAAAGCGTTGCTCGGTATCGGTTTCCGACATCCTGGGGAGGATGCGTCGTCTGGGGTCGGCAGGCAGGCGGTAACCAGGGCGCTCTGGAGGAAAAGGCCCCCCTCCGGAAAAAAGGGACAGAGTCCCTAAACGTGAAGTCGAAAGAGTTTACCAGGACGGCCCGCCTCCCGGGCCGGTCACCCGGGAGGGCGCTTCGTGCCCGGGGCGAGAC
>NC_142770.1:52820784-52825784 GCF_988280905.1 Pimephales promelas | reverse complement strand
GAGAAAACGGCCCGTATCTCGGAGAGGGGAGGTCCCAGCGGCTCGCCCTTTCGGGTGTCGGGGGCTCCCCACGGGCCCTCTCGGACCCCGCCTGCCCCGGGCCCCTGGGACCTTTCCTTCCCGGGCGCCCCCCCGACACGTCGGGCCCCTTTTCTCCGGGACCCGGGGGCCCCGGAGCTCGGGGGCGGGCTCTTTGCGAGGGGCCCGCCGGGACGCCACACTTGACCCGAGTCCGGTGTCTCTGGGCCGCCGGGTCCCCGAGCTACGGGCGTTCGAATTCGGGGCCCGAAAATCCCTCAAAGTCCGAAAACGTGCAGTGGGCGGGGACTTCCGGGGCCCCGGAGGCTCTGACGGCACACCCAGGGAGGTGCACCGTCCTCGGGCACGGCCAGGTGGCCCCCCCGGGGTCCTGGAAGTCCCCCCGCCCCCCGGAGACACCCACACCCACACCCACCCACCCACCGGACGGGAAGATTCCGTTTTTCGCCGATATCTCGAAAACGGCCGGGCGAAAAAATTTCAAACTCGGGTCTTCCGTAGGCCTCGGGGGGCCCTATCCAAAGAGGCCACCCGCGTCCCCGGGGGCCTCGGGGTCAGGGAGTTAGGCCCGGTCAAAGGCGCGGCGTTTTTGGCTTATATCTCGCGAACCCCCGGGCCAATCTTCCCCAAACTCGAATCGACCGTAGTGCCGGACGGGGCCTTTCGAAAGAGCCCACCCACGAGGTCCAACTCGCCCGGGTCCCCGAGTTATAGCCGTTCAAAGTCGGGGGTCCCGGCGAACGGCGATCCGGTAGGGGGCGTCCCCGGGGCCCGCCGCCGCCCTGGTTCGAGCGAGGGCCCCCGTGGGACCTCGCCACCCAAATTTGAGCTCTCTGGGCCTTCGCGTCGCGGAGATACGGGCGATTTTCTCCCGGGATCGTGACGTCATCGGCGGGCGCCATTTCAGAGCGCGGCCGAGGGTTTTCGGCCGATATCTCCGCGAATACTCGACCAAAAACGACGAAACGCATATGGACGCGTTCAGCTCGGCGAGACGGTTCGAATGAGCCCGGCCTCGGCCGGGCACGTCGAGTTTTCGGCGAGATATTTGCGTTTTTCCGCTTCCGGGGCGCTTTGGGGGCCCGTATCTCGGGCCCCCGGGGGCCCACGGGGCTGGGGGCGGTCTCATTCGAAAGGTCTCGTCCCGTTCTCCAGCCGACAAAAATTTGGCGTCGATCGGAGCCGCCTTCGGAGAGCTACGGTCGTTTGAAGCCCCGTGCGGTGGGGTTACCGTCCTTCAAACAGCCGCCGCTCGCAGGGGGAGTCCCGGGGAGGCATGGTTGCCTGTATGACTTGGGCTTAGAGCACCCAGCCCCGCGCTCCTGGAGGAACCTCCGGTGCACAGGGTCTGCTGCAACCAGCCACGTGGGTTCTGAGGGGTAGGGGAGCGTGCGCTCTCCTCCCCGGGCGGGCGGCCGGGCCCTGGGGGCTCGCGCCTCCACGGAGGGACCTCGCTCCCGGGGCTTCGTCCCCGGGGCTCGGGGACTCCGTGGCGGCTCGGCCCCCGGGGTTCGACCCCGCTCGCTCGCTCCAAAACCCAAGTCCAAAACGTGGGGTTGCACGGGAGCTCCGGGCGCGACGGGTCTCCACGCACGGCCCCGGGGAGGGAGCTCCGACCCGGGCCGGAGGCAGATTCGCCCCCCGCCCCCCGGCTGTCCGCCCGGAGCCGAGACGGTCCTAAAACGGGCCTTGGGGGTGATGTAGAAGGGTAACGCTCACACAACCAGGACTCACACAAACCGATCTGCATCCCAGGCAGGGTGCGGGTCTCCTGGGCACGAATAAAGCCCGATGCCCCGTGGGTGATGTTGGCCCTGGCCACTCAAGGCACTCACCCAAGCCAGAGAGGGTGCACTCTGGCTGGGGAAGCAGATTCAATCTCTGCTGTGGTGGAGCTCTGGAAAAACGCCAAACCTCCAGGAAAAGACGGCCCGGTTTCTCTGAAAAGTGCATCCCAGGCAGGGTGCGGGTCTCATGGGCACGAATAAAGCCCGATGCCCGTGGGTGATGTTGGCCCTGGCCACTCAAGGCACTCACCCAAGCCAGAGAGGGTGCACTCTGGCTGGGGAAGCAGATTCAATCTCTGCTGTGGTGGAGCTCTGGAAAAAACGCGAAACCTCCAGGAAAAGACGGCCCGATTTCTCTGAAAAGTGCATCCCAGGCAGGGTGCGGGTCTCCTGGGCACGAATAAAGCCCGATGCCCCGTGGGTGATGTTGGCCCTGGCCACTCAAGGCACTCACCCAAGCCAGAGAGGGTGCACTCTGGCTGGGGAAGCAGATTCAATCTCTGCTGTGGTGGAGCTCTGGAAAAACGCGAAACCTCCAGGAAAAGACGGCCCGGTTTCTCTGAAAAGTGCATCCCAGGCAGGGTGCGGGTCTCATGGGCACGAATAAAGCCCGATGCCCGTGGGTGATGTTGGCCCTGGCCACTCAAGGCACTCACCCAAGCCAGAGAGGGTGCACTCTGGCTGGGGAAACAGATTCAATCTCTGCTGTGGTGGAGCTCTGAAAAAAAAAAAACGCGAAACCTCCAGGAAAAGACGGCCCGGTTTCTCTGAAAAGTGCATCCCAGGCAGGGTGCGGGTCTCATGGGCACGAATAAAGCCCGATGCCCGTGGGTGATGTTGGCCCTGGCCACTCAAGGCACTCACCCAAGCCAGAGAGGGTGCACTCTGGCTGGGGAAGCAGATTCAATCTCTGCTGTGGTGGAGCTCTGAAAAAAAAAAAAAACGCGAAACCTCCAGGAAAAGACGGCCCGATTTCTCTGAAAAGTGCATCCCAGGCAGGGTGCGGGGTCTCCTGGGCACGAATAAAGCCCGATGCCCACCTTGAAACGGAGCCTGGGCTCGACTCTGAAGTCCAGATCTCGAAAAACGACAGAGTCCAAAAAGGTGCGGTGGCTCCAAACCTCCATGCCCTCAGACCTCCCTGGCCAGCCCAGGGAGGGTGGCCCGTCCTGGGCCAGACTCAGATTTCCCCCGCCACCCCTGGAGCTCCGCCTGGAGCGAAGACGGTCCTAAAACGGACCATGGGGCTCTTGTAGAGGATGAGGGAGGGAGAGAGGGGCCTTCAGAGAGCCCCTTGGCCGGCTTGACTCTGGAGTCGAATTTGGAAAAATAGACAAAGTCCATAAACGTGCTGTTGGTTCGGACCTCCAGGGCACTCAAGGCACTCACCCAAGCCAGAGAGGGTGCACTCTGGCTGGGGAAGAGGATTCAATCTCTGCTGTGGTGGAGCTCTGAAAAACACGAGAACCTCCAGGAAAAGGCGGCCCGGTTTCTCTGAAAAGTGCATCCCAGGCAGGGTGCGGGTCTCCTGGGCAAGAACGAAGCCCAATGCCCACCTTGAAACGGAGCCTGGGCTCGACTCTGAAGCCCAGATCTCGAAAAACGACAGAGTACAAAAAATGTGCGGTGGCTCCAAACCTCCATGCCCTCAGACCTCCCTGGCCAGCCCAGGGAGGGTGGCCCGTCCTGGGCCAGATTCAGATTCGCCCGCCACCCCTGGAGCTCCGCCTGGAGCGAAGACGGTCCTAAAACGGGCCTTCGGGGATGTATGAGAGAGGGGAAGCGTGGTGGTGGCAAACACAGAGGACCCCCTACCAGCGATCAGACCGTCGTGAGTCCCACTCAGAGTCACTCTGGGTGGGCATGTAAAAATCCAGATTACGCCGCGCTGGAGCTCTGGAAGTTACGAGACCTCCAGGAAAAGACAGGCTGGTTTTCTGAAAAGTGCACCCCAGGCAGGGTGCATCTTTTCCTGGGCACGAGCCCAGCGCACATGGTGTGGTGGTCCGGCTCTGGTGCCAAAGTTTGGGGGAAAAAATAGACAGAGTCCAATAACGTGGTGTGGTTCCAAAGCTCCATGCCCTCAGACCTCCCTGGCCAGCCCAGGGAGGGTGGCCCGTCCTGGGCCAGATTCAGATTTGCCCGCCACCCCTGGAGCTCCGCCTGGAGCGAAGACGGTCCTAAAACGGGCCTTCGGGGATGTATGAGAGAGGGGGAAGCGTGGTGGTGGCAAACACAGAGGACCCCTACCAGCGATCAGACCGTCGTGAGTCCCACTCAGACTCACTCTGGGTGGGCATATAAAATCCAGACTACGCCCCGTCGGAGCTCTGGAAGTACGAGACCTCCAGGAAAAGACAGGCTGGTTTTCTGAAAAGTGCACCCCAGGCAGGGTGCATCTTTCCTGGGCACGAGCCCGGCGCACGTGGCGGGGTCCGGCTCTGGTGCCAAAAAAATTGAGAAAAATCGACTAAGTCCAATGGCGTGACGTGGGTTCAAAGCTCCATGGTCTCAGACCTCCCTCAGCCCAGGGAGGGTGGCCCGTCCTGGGCCAGAGTCAGATTCGCCCGACACCCCCTGGAGCTCGACCTGGAGGGAAGACGGTCCTAAAACGGGCCTTCGGGGCTGTATGGAAGAGGGCAAGTGTGGTGGTGCAAAACACAGAGCACCCCCTACCATTGATCAGACCGTCGTGAGTCCCACTCAGACTCGCTCTGGGTGGGCATATAAAATCCAGACTACGCCCCCCCCGTCGGAGCTCTGGAAGTACGAGACCTCCAGGAAAAGACAGGCCGGTTTTATGTAAAGTGCACCCCAGGCAGGGTGCGTCTTTCCTGGGCACGAGCCCGGCGCGCGTGGCGGGGTCCGGCTCTGGTGCCAAAAAATTTGAGTAAAATCGACTAAGTCCAATGACGTGGTGTGGTTCCAAAGCTCCATGGTCTCAGACCTCCCTGGCCAGCCCAGGGAGGGTGGCCCCGTCCTGGGCCAGAGTCAGATTCGCCCGACACCCCCTGGAGCTCGACCTGGAGGGAAGACGCCTAAAACGGGCCTTCGGGGCTGTATGGAAGAGGGCAAGTGTGGTGGTGCAAAACACAGAGCACCCCCTACCATTGATCAGACCGTCGTGAGTCCCACTCAGACTCGCTCTGGGTGGGCATATAAAATCCAGACTGC
>NC_142770.1:52805784-52810784 GCF_988280905.1 Pimephales promelas | reverse complement strand
GGCACAGGGGGATCTCCTAGTGGTGCCCCCCAGGCCCAGAGTGTGGAGCCCCAACTCGGCTTATTTTTATTTTTATTATTATTTTTTTTTTTTATTTAATTATTATTTTGGGATTATTAGACTGGGTAGAAGTTGCAACTTCAAACGGGCATATCTCCGGAACCAAGCCGAGTTGGGGCCCCATACACCCGGCGTGGGGGGCCCTCCTAGAGGCCCCCAATACCCCCGAGTGTGGAGCCCCAACTCGGCTTACTTTTCGAGTTACAGCCGGTCAAAGTTGAAACTTTAAAGGGCCATATCTCCGGAACCAAGCCGAGTTGGGGCCCCATACACCCGGCGTGGGGGGCCCTCCTAGAGGCCCCCAATACCACCGAGTGTGGAGCCCCAACTCGGCTCACTTTTCGAGTTACAGCCGGTCAAAGTTGAAACTTTAAAGGGCCATATCTCCGGAACCAAGCCGAGTTGGGGCCCCATACACCCGGCGTGGGGGGCCCTCCTAGAGGCCCCCAATACCCCCGAGTGTGGAGCCCCAACTCGGCTCACTTTTCGAGTTACAGCCGGTCAAAGTTGAAACTTTAAAGGGCCATATCTCCGGAACCAAGCCGAGTTGGGGCCCCATACACCCGGCGTGGGGGGCCCTCCCAGAGGCCCCCAATACCCCCGAGTGTGGAGCCCCAACTCGGCTTACTTTTCGAGTTACACCCGGTCAAAGCTGGACAGGAAGTGGCCGTATCTCGGGACCGGAAGGTCCCCGTGGCTCGGGACGGCGGGAGGAGCAAGGTCCCCGAGAGCGGGCCCCGCACCCGCCGCCGCGAGCCGCTGGGACCTCCCGGTCCCGAGATGGGCCCCGTTACGCGCGGGCGACTTTCGGAGAAAACGGCCCGTATCTCGGAGAGGGGAGGTCCCAGCGGCTCGCCCTTTCGGGTGTCGGGGGCTCCCCACGGGCCCTCTCGGACCCCGCCTGCCCCGGGCCCCTGGGACCTTTCCTTCCCGGGCGCCCCCCCGACACGTCGGGCCCCTTTTCTCCGGGACCCGGGGGCCCCGGAGCTCGGGGGCGGGCTCTTTGCGAGGGGCCCGCCGGGACGCCACACTTGACCCGAGTCCGGTGTCTCTGGGCCGCCGGGTCCCCGAGCTACGGGCGTTCGAATTCGGGGCCCGAAAATCCCTCAAAGTCCGAAAACGTGCAGTGGGCGGGGACTTCCGGGGCCCCGGAGGCTCTGACGGCACACCCAGGGAGGTGCACCGTCCTCGGGCACGGCCAGGTGGCCCCCCCGGGGTCCTGGAAGTCCCCCCGCCCCCCGGAGACACCCACACCCACACCCACCCACCCACCGGACGGGAAGATTCCGTTTTTCGCCGATATCTCGAAAACGGCCGGGCGAAAAAATTTCAAACTCGGGTCTTCCGTAGGCCTCGGGGGGCCCTATCCAAAGAGGCCACCCGCGTCCCCGGGGGCCTCGGGGTCAGGGAGTTAGGCCCGGTCAAAGGCGCGGCGTTTTTGGCTTATATCTCGCGAACCCCCGGGCCAATCTTCCCCAAACTCGAATCGACCGTAGTGCCGGACGGGGCCTTTCGAAAGAGCCCACCCACGAGGTCCAACTCGCCCGGGTCCCCGAGTTATAGCCGTTCAAAGTCGGGGGTCCCGGCGAACGGCGATCCGGTAGGGGGCGTCCCCGGGGCCCGCCGCCGCCCTGGTTCGAGCGAGGGCCCCCGTGGGACCTCGCCACCCAAATTTGAGCTCTCTGGGCCTTCGCGTCGCGGAGATACGGGCGATTTTCTCCCGGGATCGTGACGTCATCGGCGGGCGCCATTTCAGAGCGCGGCCGAGGGTTTTCGGCCGATATCTCCGCGAATACTCGACCAAAAACGACGAAACGCATATGGACGCGTTCAGCTCGGCGAGACGGTTCGAATGAGCCCGGCCTCGGCCGGGCACGTCGAGTTTTCGGCGAGATATTTGCGTTTTTCCGCTTCCGGGGCGCTTTGGGGGCCCGTATCTCGGGCCCCCGGGGGCCCACGGGGCTGGGGGCGGTCTCATTCGAAAGGTCTCGTCCCGTTCTCCAGCCGACAAAAATTTGGCGTCGATCGGAGCCGCCTTCGGAGAGCTACGGTCGTTTGAAGCCCCGTGCGGTGGGGTTACCGTCCTTCAAACAGCCGCCGCTCGCAGGGGGAGTCCCGGGGAGGCATGGTTGCCTGTATGACTTGGGCTTAGAGCACCCAGCCCCGCGCTCCTGGAGGAACCTCCGGTGCACAGGGTCTGCTGCAACCAGCCACGTGGGTTCTGAGGGGTAGGGGAGCGTGCGCTCTCCTCCCCGGGCGGGCGGCCGGGCCCTGGGGGCTCGCGCCTCCACGGAGGGACCTCGCTCCCGGGGCTTCGTCCCCGGGGCTCGGGGACTCCGTGGCGGCTCGGCCCCCGGGGTTCGACCCCGCTCGCTCGCTCCAAAACCCAAGTCCAAAACGTGGGGTTGCACGGGAGCTCCGGGCGCGACGGGTCTCCACGCACGGCCCCGGGGAGGGAGCTCCGACCCGGGCCGGAGGCAGATTCGCCCCCCGCCCCCCGGCTGTCCGCCCGGAGCCGAGACGGTCCTAAAACGGGCCTTGGGGGTGATGTAGAAGGGTAACGCTCACACAACCAGGACTCACACAAACCGATCTGCATCCCAGGCAGGGTGCGGGTCTCCTGGGCACGAATAAAGCCCGATGCCCCGTGGGTGATGTTGGCCCTGGCCACTCAAGGCACTCACCCAAGCCAGAGAGGGTGCACTCTGGCTGGGGAAGCAGATTCAATCTCTGCTGTGGTGGAGCTCTGGAAAAACGCCAAACCTCCAGGAAAAGACGGCCCGGTTTCTCTGAAAAGTGCATCCCAGGCAGGGTGCGGGTCTCATGGGCACGAATAAAGCCCGATGCCCGTGGGTGATGTTGGCCCTGGCCACTCAAGGCACTCACCCAAGCCAGAGAGGGTGCACTCTGGCTGGGGAAGCAGATTCAATCTCTGCTGTGGTGGAGCTCTGGAAAAAACGCGAAACCTCCAGGAAAAGACGGCCCGATTTCTCTGAAAAGTGCATCCCAGGCAGGGTGCGGGTCTCCTGGGCACGAATAAAGCCCGATGCCCCGTGGGTGATGTTGGCCCTGGCCACTCAAGGCACTCACCCAAGCCAGAGAGGGTGCACTCTGGCTGGGGAAGCAGATTCAATCTCTGCTGTGGTGGAGCTCTGGAAAAACGCGAAACCTCCAGGAAAAGACGGCCCGGTTTCTCTGAAAAGTGCATCCCAGGCAGGGTGCGGGTCTCATGGGCACGAATAAAGCCCGATGCCCGTGGGTGATGTTGGCCCTGGCCACTCAAGGCACTCACCCAAGCCAGAGAGGGTGCACTCTGGCTGGGGAAACAGATTCAATCTCTGCTGTGGTGGAGCTCTGAAAAAAAAAAAACGCGAAACCTCCAGGAAAAGACGGCCCGGTTTCTCTGAAAAGTGCATCCCAGGCAGGGTGCGGGTCTCATGGGCACGAATAAAGCCCGATGCCCGTGGGTGATGTTGGCCCTGGCCACTCAAGGCACTCACCCAAGCCAGAGAGGGTGCACTCTGGCTGGGGAAGCAGATTCAATCTCTGCTGTGGTGGAGCTCTGAAAAAAAAAAAAACGCGAAACCTCCAGGAAAAGACGGCCCGATTTCTCTGAAAAGTGCATCCCAGGCAGGGTGCGGGGTCTCCTGGGCACGAATAAAGCCCGATGCCCACCTTGAAACGGAGCCTGGGCTCGACTCTGAAGTCCAGATCTCGAAAAACGACAGAGTCCAAAAAGGTGCGGTGGCTCCAAACCTCCATGCCCTCAGACCTCCCTGGCCAGCCCAGGGAGGGTGGCCCGTCCTGGGCCAGACTCAGATTTCCCCCGCCACCCCTGGAGCTCCGCCTGGAGCGAAGACGGTCCTAAAACGGACCATGGGGCTCTTGTAGAGGATGAGGGAGGGAGAGAGGGGCCTTCAGAGAGCCCCTTGGCCGGCTTGACTCTGGAGTCGAATTTGGAAAAATAGACAAAGTCCATAAACGTGCTGTTGGTTCGGACCTCCAGGGCACTCAAGGCACTCACCCAAGCCAGAGAGGGTGCACTCTGGCTGGGGAAGAGGATTCAATCTCTGCTGTGGTGGAGCTCTGAAAAACACGAGAACCTCCAGGAAAAGGCGGCCCGGTTTCTCTGAAAAGTGCATCCCAGGCAGGGTGCGGGTCTCCTGGGCAAGAACGAAGCCCAATGCCCACCTTGAAACGGAGCCTGGGCTCGACTCTGAAGCCCAGATCTCGAAAAACGACAGAGTACAAAAAATGTGCGGTGGCTCCAAACCTCCATGCCCTCAGACCTCCCTGGCCAGCCCAGGGAGGGTGGCCCGTCCTGGGCCAGATTCAGATTCGCCCGCCACCCCTGGAGCTCCGCCTGGAGCGAAGACGGTCCTAAAACGGGCCTTCGGGGATGTATGAGAGAGGGGAAGCGTGGTGGTGGCAAACACAGAGGACCCCCTACCAGCGATCAGACCGTCGTGAGTCCCACTCAGAGTCACTCTGGGTGGGCATGTAAAAATCCAGATTACGCCGCGCTGGAGCTCTGGAAGTTACGAGACCTCCAGGAAAAGACAGGCTGGTTTTCTGAAAAGTGCACCCCAGGCAGGGTGCATCTTTTCCTGGGCACGAGCCCAGCGCACATGGTGTGGTGGTCCGGCTCTGGTGCCAAAGTTTGGGGGAAAAAATAGACAGAGTCCAATAACGTGGTGTGGTTCCAAAGCTCCATGCCCTCAGACCTCCCTGGCCAGCCCAGGGAGGGTGGCCCGTCCTGGGCCAGATTCAGATTTGCCCGCCACCCCTGGAGCTCCGCCTGGAGCGAAGACGGTCCTAAAACGGGCCTTCGGGGATGTATGAGAGAGGGGGAAGCGTGGTGGTGGCAAACACAGAGGACCCCTACCAGCGATCAGACCGTCGTGAGTCCCACTCAGACTCACTCTGGGTGGGCATATAAA
>NC_142770.1:52791285-52798084 GCF_988280905.1 Pimephales promelas | reverse complement strand
TTGGGGCTCCACGCTCTGGGCACAGGGGGATCTCCTAGTGGTCCACCCCAGGCCCAGAGTGTGGAGCCCCAACTCGGCTTATTTTTTTTAAAATTATTATTATTATTATTATTATTATTATTTTTTTAATCTTATTTTATTTTATTTTTTTCAATTTTTCGGGATGCACCGGGTAGAAGTTCAAACTTCAACCGCCGTGGGGGTCCCTGGCCAGCGTTCTGGTTCTCCGAAGTGGGGCTGAGGGGGTCCAGGCGGGTGCCCCCTGGTCCCCCCCGACGTGTTAGGGGGCGAGCGGTGGGTCTCCCCCAAGCCCAAAGCCCCGGTTCCCAGAGTCGGGTAAACTGCGCGACTAACAATGACTCTCTTAAGGTAGTCAGAAACCGGTGTGAGTGGTGTGGAAAGCCGATTCGGGGCTCCACGCTCTGGGCACAGGGGGATCTCCTAGTGGTGCCCCCCAGGCCCAGAGTGTGGAGCCCCAACTCGGCTTATTTTTATTTTTATTATTATTTTTTTTTTTTATTTAATTATTATTTTGGGATTATTAGACTGGGTAGAAGTTGCAACTTCAAACGGGCATATCTCCGGAACCAAGCCGAGTTGGGGCCCCATACACCCGGCGTGGGGGGCCCTCCTAGAGGCCCCCAATACCCCCGAGTGTGGAGCCCCAACTCGGCTTACTTTTCGAGTTACAGCCGGTCAAAGTTGAAACTTTAAAGGGCCATATCTCCGGAACCAAGCCGAGTTGGGGCCCCATACACCCGGCGTGGGGGGCCCTCCTAGAGGCCCCCAATACCACCGAGTGTGGAGCCCCAACTCGGCTCACTTTTCGAGTTACAGCCGGTCAAAGTTGAAACTTTAAAGGGCCATATCTCCGGAACCAAGCCGAGTTGGGGCCCCATACACCCGGCGTGGGGGGCCCTCCTAGAGGCCCCCAATACCCCCGAGTGTGGAGCCCCAACTCGGCTCACTTTTCGAGTTACAGCCGGTCAAAGTTGAAACTTTAAAGGGCCATATCTCCGGAACCAAGCCGAGTTGGGGCCCCATACACCCGGCGTGGGGGGCCCTCCCAGAGGCCCCCAATACCCCCGAGTGTGGAGCCCCAACTCGGCTTACTTTTCGAGTTACACCCGGTCAAAGCTGGACAGGAAGTGGCCGTATCTCGGGACCGGAAGGTCCCCGTGGCTCGGGACGGCGGGAGGAGCAAGGTCCCCGAGAGCGGGCCCCGCACCCGCCGCCGCGAGCCGCTGGGACCTCCCGGTCCCGAGATGGGCCCCGTTACGCGCGGGCGACTTTCGGAGAAAACGGCCCGTATCTCGGAGAGGGGAGGTCCCAGCGGCTCGCCCTTTCGGGTGTCGGGGGCTCCCCACGGGCCCTCTCGGACCCCGCCTGCCCCGGGCCCCTGGGACCTTTCCTTCCCGGGCGCCCCCCCGACACGTCGGGCCCCTTTTCTCCGGGACCCGGGGGCCCCGGAGCTCGGGGGCGGGCTCTTTGCGAGGGGCCCGCCGGGACGCCACACTTGACCCGAGTCCGGTGTCTCTGGGCCGCCGGGTCCCCGAGCTACGGGCGTTCGAATTCGGGGCCCGAAAATCCCTCAAAGTCCGAAAACGTGCAGTGGGCGGGGACTTCCGGGGCCCCGGAGGCTCTGACGGCACACCCAGGGAGGTGCACCGTCCTCGGGCACGGCCAGGTGGCCCCCCCGGGGTCCTGGAAGTCCCCCCGCCCCCCGGAGACACCCACACCCACACCCACCCACCCACCGGACGGGAAGATTCCGTTTTTCGCCGATATCTCGAAAACGGCCGGGCGAAAAAATTTCAAACTCGGGTCTTCCGTAGGCCTCGGGGGGCCCTATCCAAAGAGGCCACCCGCGTCCCCGGGGGCCTCGGGGTCAGGGAGTTAGGCCCGGTCAAAGGCGCGGCGTTTTTGGCTTATATCTCGCGAACCCCCGGGCCAATCTTCCCCAAACTCGAATCGACCGTAGTGCCGGACGGGGCCTTTCGAAAGAGCCCACCCACGAGGTCCAACTCGCCCGGGTCCCCGAGTTATAGCCGTTCAAAGTCGGGGGTCCCGGCGAACGGCGATCCGGTAGGGGGCGTCCCCGGGGCCCGCCGCCGCCCTGGTTCGAGCGAGGGCCCCCGTGGGACCTCGCCACCCAAATTTGAGCTCTCTGGGCCTTCGCGTCGCGGAGATACGGGCGATTTTCTCCCGGGATCGTGACGTCATCGGCGGGCGCCATTTCAGAGCGCGGCCGAGGGTTTTCGGCCGATATCTCCGCGAATACTCGACCAAAAACGACGAAACGCATATGGACGCGTTCAGCTCGGCGAGACGGTTCGAATGAGCCCGGCCTCGGCCGGGCACGTCGAGTTTTCGGCGAGATATTTGCGTTTTTCCGCTTCCGGGGCGCTTTGGGGGCCCGTATCTCGGGCCCCCGGGGGCCCACGGGGCTGGGGGCGGTCTCATTCGAAAGGTCTCGTCCCGTTCTCCAGCCGACAAAAATTTGGCGTCGATCGGAGCCGCCTTCGGAGAGCTACGGTCGTTTGAAGCCCCGTGCGGTGGGGTTACCGTCCTTCAAACAGCCGCCGCTCGCAGGGGGAGTCCCGGGGAGGCATGGTTGCCTGTATGACTTGGGCTTAGAGCACCCAGCCCCGCGCTCCTGGAGGAACCTCCGGTGCACAGGGTCTGCTGCAACCAGCCACGTGGGTTCTGAGGGGTAGGGGAGCGTGCGCTCTCCTCCCCGGGCGGGCGGCCGGGCCCTGGGGGCTCGCGCCTCCACGGAGGGACCTCGCTCCCGGGGCTTCGTCCCCGGGGCTCGGGGACTCCGTGGCGGCTCGGCCCCCGGGGTTCGACCCCGCTCGCTCGCTCCAAAACCCAAGTCCAAAACGTGGGGTTGCACGGGAGCTCCGGGCGCGACGGGTCTCCACGCACGGCCCCGGGGAGGGAGCTCCGACCCGGGCCGGAGGCAGATTCGCCCCCCGCCCCCCGGCTGTCCGCCCGGAGCCGAGACGGTCCTAAAACGGGCCTTGGGGGTGATGTAGAAGGGTAACGCTCACACAACCAGGACTCACACAAACCGATCTGCATCCCAGGCAGGGTGCGGGTCTCCTGGGCACGAATAAAGCCCGATGCCCCGTGGGTGATGTTGGCCCTGGCCACTCAAGGCACTCACCCAAGCCAGAGAGGGTGCACTCTGGCTGGGGAAGCAGATTCAATCTCTGCTGTGGTGGAGCTCTGGAAAAACGCCAAACCTCCAGGAAAAGACGGCCCGGTTTCTCTGAAAAGTGCATCCCAGGCAGGGTGCGGGTCTCATGGGCACGAATAAAGCCCGATGCCCGTGGGTGATGTTGGCCCTGGCCACTCAAGGCACTCACCCAAGCCAGAGAGGGTGCACTCTGGCTGGGGAAGCAGATTCAATCTCTGCTGTGGTGGAGCTCTGGAAAAAACGCGAAACCTCCAGGAAAAGACGGCCCGATTTCTCTGAAAAGTGCATCCCAGGCAGGGTGCGGGTCTCCTGGGCACGAATAAAGCCCGATGCCCCGTGGGTGATGTTGGCCCTGGCCACTCAAGGCACTCACCCAAGCCAGAGAGGGTGCACTCTGGCTGGGGAAGCAGATTCAATCTCTGCTGTGGTGGAGCTCTGGAAAAACGCGAAACCTCCAGGAAAAGACGGCCCGGTTTCTCTGAAAAGTGCATCCCAGGCAGGGTGCGGGTCTCATGGGCACGAATAAAGCCCGATGCCCGTGGGTGATGTTGGCCCTGGCCACTCAAGGCACTCACCCAAGCCAGAGAGGGTGCACTCTGGCTGGGGAAACAGATTCAATCTCTGCTGTGGTGGAGCTCTGAGAAAAAAAAAAACGCGAAACCTCCAGGAAAAGACGGCCCGGTTTCTCTGAAAAGTGCATCCCAGGCAGGGTGCGGGTCTCATGGGCACGAATAAAGCCCGATGCCCGTGGGTGATGTTGGCCCTGGCCACTCAAGGCACTCACCCAAGCCAGAGAGGGTGCACTCTGGCTGGGGAAGCAGATTCAATCTCTGCTGTGGTGGAGCTCTGAAAAAAAAAAAAAACGCGAAACCTCCAGGAAAAGACGGCCCGATTTCTCTGAAAAGTGCATCCCAGGCAGGGTGCGGGGTCTCCTGGGCACGAATAAAGCCCGATGCCCACCTTGAAACGGAGCCTGGGCTCGACTCTGAAGTCCAGATCTCGAAAAACGACAGAGTCCAAAAAGGTGCGGTGGCTCCAAACCTCCATGCCCTCAGACCTCCCTGGCCAGCCCAGGGAGGGTGGCCCGTCCTGGGCCAGACTCAGATTTCCCCCGCCACCCCTGGAGCTCCGCCTGGAGCGAAGACGGTCCTAAAACGGACCATGGGGCTCTTGTAGAGGATGAGGGAGGGAGAGAGGGGCCTTCAGAGAGCCCCTTGGCCGGCTTGACTCTGGAGTCGAATTTGGAAAAATAGACAAAGTCCATAAACGTGCTGTTGGTTCGGACCTCCAGGGCACTCAAGGCACTCACCCAAGCCAGAGAGGGTGCACTCTGGCTGGGGAAGAGGATTCAATCTCTGCTGTGGTGGAGCTCTGAAAAACACGAGAACCTCCAGGAAAAGGCGGCCCGGTTTCTCTGAAAAGTGCATCCCAGGCAGGGTGCGGGTCTCCTGGGCAAGAACGAAGCCCAATGCCCACCTTGAAACGGAGCCTGGGCTCGACTCTGAAGCCCAGATCTCGAAAAACGACAGAGTACAAAAAATGTGCGGTGGCTCCAAACCTCCATGCCCTCAGACCTCCCTGGCCAGCCCAGGGAGGGTGGCCCGTCCTGGGCCAGATTCAGATTCGCCCGCCACCCCTGGAGCTCCGCCTGGAGCGAAGACGGTCCTAAAACGGGCCTTCGGGGATGTATGAGAGAGGGGAAGCGTGGTGGTGGCAAACACAGAGGACCCCCTACCAGCGATCAGACCGTCGTGAGTCCCACTCAGAGTCACTCTGGGTGGGCATGTAAAAATCCAGATTACGCCGCGCTGGAGCTCTGGAAGTTACGAGACCTCCAGGAAAAGACAGGCTGGTTTTCTGAAAAGTGCACCCCAGGCAGGGTGCATCTTTTCCTGGGCACGAGCCCAGCGCACATGGTGTGGTGGTCCGGCTCTGGTGCCAAAGTTTGGGGGAAAAAATAGACAGAGTCCAATAACGTGGTGTGGTTCCAAAGCTCCATGCCCTCAGACCTCCCTGGCCAGCCCAGGGAGGGTGGCCCGTCCTGGGCCAGATTCAGATTTGCCCGCCACCCCTGGAGCTCCGCCTGGAGCGAAGACGGTCCTAAAACGGGCCTTCGGGGATGTATGAGAGAGGGGGAAGCGTGGTGGTGGCAAACACAGAGGACCCCTACCAGCGATCAGACCGTCGTGAGTCCCACTCAGACTCACTCTGGGTGGGCATATAAAATCCAGACTACGCCCCGTCGGAGCTCTGGAAGTACGAGACCTCCAGGAAAAGACAGGCTGGTTTTCTGAAAAGTGCACCCCAGGCAGGGTGCATCTTTCCTGGGCACGAGCCCGGCGCACGTGGCGGGGTCCGGCTCTGGTGCCAAAAAAATTGAGAAAAATCGACTAAGTCCAATGGCGTGACGTGGGTTCAAAGCTCCATGGTCTCAGACCTCCCTGGCCAGCCCAGGGAGGGTGGCCCGTCCTGGGCCAGAGTCAGATTCGCCCGACACCCCCTGGAGCTCGACCTGGAGGGAAGACGGTCCTAAAACGGGCCTTCGGGGCTGTATGGAAGAGGGCAAGTGTGGTGGTGCAAAACACAGAGCACCCCCTACCATTGATCAGACCGTCGTGAGTCCCACTCAGACTCGCTCTGGGTGGGCATATAAAATCCAGACTACGCCCCCCCCGTCGGAGCTCTGGAAGTACGAGACCTCCAGGAAAAGACAGGCCGGTTTTATGTAAAGTGCACCCCAGGCAGGGTGCGTCTTTCCTGGGCACGAGCCCGGCGCGCGTGGCGGGGTCCGGCTCTGGTGCCAAAAAATTTGAGTAAAATCGACTAAGTCCAATGACGTGGTGTGGTTCCAAAGCTCCATGGTCTCAGACCTCCCTGGCCAGCCCAGGGAGGGTGGCCCCGTCCTGGGCCAGAGTCAGATTCGCCCGACACCCCCTGGAGCTCGACCTGGAGGGAAGACGGTCCTAAAACGGGCCTTCGGGGCTGTATGGAAGAGGGCAAGTGTGGTGGTGCAAAACACAGAGCACCCCCTACCATTGATCAGACCGTCGTGAGTCCCACTCAGACTCGCTCTGGGTGGGCATATAAAATCCAGACTGCGCCCCCGTCGGAGCTCTGGAAGTACGAGACCTCCAGGAAAAGACGGGCTGGTTTTATGGAAAAAGTGCACCCCAGGCATATGCTTGTCGAACGGTCGGTCTGGGTAAACGGCGAGTGTCCGTGCTGTTGCGTGCGAACGAGATTCCCAATGCTAACGAACCTCCCCCGGCTGGCGACCGGGGAGAGCGCCTCGTTTTCGGGCACGAGCGAATGCGTCTGCCTGGCGGAGCCCCCGTCGGTGCCGAGGTGGTCCTGAGACGGGCCTTCGGGGTTTTGTCGAGGAAGGGGACAAGCGCCCCAATCGGACAAGGCGACGGGCTAAAAAATGGTGCTCGGTATCGGTTTCTGACATCCAGGCGGGGATGCGTCATCTGGGGTCGGCAGGCAGGCAGGCAGGCGGTCACCAGGGCGCTCTGGAGGAAAAGGCCCCCCTCCGGAAAAAAAGGACAGAGTCCGTAAACGTGAAGTCGAAAGAGTTCCCCAGGGCCGGCCCGTCTC
>NC_142770.1:52776285-52781285 GCF_988280905.1 Pimephales promelas | reverse complement strand
CTAGAGGCCCCCAATACCCCCGAGTGTGGAGCCCCAACTCGGCTCACTTTTCGAGTTACAGCCGGTCAAAGTTGAAACTTTAAAGGGCCATATCTCCGGAACCAAGCCGAGTTGGGGCCCCATACACCCGGCGTGGGGGGCCCTCCCAGAGGCCCCCAATACCCCCGAGTGTGGAGCCCCAACTCGGCTTACTTTTCGAGTTACACCCGGTCAAAGCTGGACAGGAAGTGGCCGTATCTCGGGACCGGAAGGTCCCCGTGGCTCGGGACGGCGGGAGGAGCAAGGTCCCCGAGAGCGGGCCCCGCACCCGCCGCCGCGAGCCGCTGGGACCTCCCGGTCCCGAGATGGGCCCCGTTACGCGCGGGCGACTTTCGGAGAAAACGGCCCGTATCTCGGAGAGGGGAGGTCCCAGCGGCTCGCCCTTTCGGGTGTCGGGGGCTCCCCACGGGCCCTCTCGGACCCCGCCTGCCCCGGGCCCCTGGGACCTTTCCTTCCCGGGCGCCCCCCCGACACGTCGGGCCCCTTTTCTCCGGGACCCGGGGGCCCCGGAGCTCGGGGGCGGGCTCTTTGCGAGGGGCCCGCCGGGACGCCACACTTGACCCGAGTCCGGTGTCTCTGGGCCGCCGGGTCCCCGAGCTACGGGCGTTCGAATTCGGGGCCCGAAAATCCCTCAAAGTCCGAAAACGTGCAGTGGGCGGGGACTTCCGGGGCCCCGGAGGCTCTGACGGCACACCCAGGGAGGTGCACCGTCCTCGGGCACGGCCAGGTGGCCCCCCCGGGGTCCTGGAAGTCCCCCCGCCCCCCGGAGACACCCACACCCACACCCACCCACCCACCGGACGGGAAGATTCCGTTTTTCGCCGATATCTCGAAAACGGCCGGGCGAAAAAATTTCAAACTCGGGTCTTCCGTAGGCCTCGGGGGGCCCTATCCAAAGAGGCCACCCGCGTCCCCGGGGGCCTCGGGGTCAGGGAGTTAGGCCCGGTCAAAGGCGCGGCGTTTTTGGCTTATATCTCGCGAACCCCCGGGCCAATCTTCCCCAAACTCGAATCGACCGTAGTGCCGGACGGGGCCTTTCGAAAGAGCCCACCCACGAGGTCCAACTCGCCCGGGTCCCCGAGTTATAGCCGTTCAAAGTCGGGGGTCCCGGCGAACGGCGATCCGGTAGGGGGCGTCCCCGGGGCCCGCCGCCGCCCTGGTTCGAGCGAGGGCCCCCGTGGGACCTCGCCACCCAAATTTGAGCTCTCTGGGCCTTCGCGTCGCGGAGATACGGGCGATTTTCTCCCGGGATCGTGACGTCATCGGCGGGCGCCATTTCAGAGCGCGGCCGAGGGTTTTCGGCCGATATCTCCGCGAATACTCGACCAAAAACGACGAAACGCATATGGACGCGTTCAGCTCGGCGAGACGGTTCGAATGAGCCCGGCCTCGGCCGGGCACGTCGAGTTTTCGGCGAGATATTTGCGTTTTTCCGCTTCCGGGGCGCTTTGGGGGCCCGTATCTCGGGCCCCCGGGGGCCCACGGGGCTGGGGGCGGTCTCATTCGAAAGGTCTCGTCCCGTTCTCCAGCCGACAAAAATTTGGCGTCGATCGGAGCCGCCTTCGGAGAGCTACGGTCGTTTGAAGCCCCGTGCGGTGGGGTTACCGTCCTTCAAACAGCCGCCGCTCGCAGGGGGAGTCCCGGGGAGGCATGGTTGCCTGTATGACTTGGGCTTAGAGCACCCAGCCCCGCGCTCCTGGAGGAACCTCCGGTGCACAGGGTCTGCTGCAACCAGCCACGTGGGTTCTGAGGGGTAGGGGAGCGTGCGCTCTCCTCCCCGGGCGGGCGGCCGGGCCCTGGGGGCTCGCGCCTCCACGGAGGGACCTCGCTCCCGGGGCTTCGTCCCCGGGGCTCGGGGACTCCGTGGCGGCTCGGCCCCCGGGGTTCGACCCCGCTCGCTCGCTCCAAAACCCAAGTCCAAAACGTGGGGTTGCACGGGAGCTCCGGGCGCGACGGGTCTCCACGCACGGCCCCGGGGAGGGAGCTCCGACCCGGGCCGGAGGCAGATTCGCCCCCCGCCCCCCGGCTGTCCGCCCGGAGCCGAGACGGTCCTAAAACGGGCCTTGGGGGTGATGTAGAAGGGTAACGCTCACACAACCAGGACTCACACAAACCGATCTGCATCCCAGGCAGGGTGCGGGTCTCCTGGGCACGAATAAAGCCCGATGCCCCGTGGGTGATGTTGGCCCTGGCCACTCAAGGCACTCACCCAAGCCAGAGAGGGTGCACTCTGGCTGGGGAAGCAGATTCAATCTCTGCTGTGGTGGAGCTCTGGAAAAACGCCAAACCTCCAGGAAAAGACGGCCCGGTTTCTCTGAAAAGTGCATCCCAGGCAGGGTGCGGGTCTCATGGGCACGAATAAAGCCCGATGCCCGTGGGTGATGTTGGCCCTGGCCACTCAAGGCACTCACCCAAGCCAGAGAGGGTGCACTCTGGCTGGGGAAGCAGATTCAATCTCTGCTGTGGTGGAGCTCTGGAAAAAACGCGAAACCTCCAGGAAAAGACGGCCCGATTTCTCTGAAAAGTGCATCCCAGGCAGGGTGCGGGTCTCCTGGGCACGAATAAAGCCCGATGCCCCGTGGGTGATGTTGGCCCTGGCCACTCAAGGCACTCACCCAAGCCAGAGAGGGTGCACTCTGGCTGGGGAAGCAGATTCAATCTCTGCTGTGGTGGAGCTCTGGAAAAACGCGAAACCTCCAGGAAAAGACGGCCCGGTTTCTCTGAAAAGTGCATCCCAGGCAGGGTGCGGGTCTCATGGGCACGAATAAAGCCCGATGCCCGTGGGTGATGTTGGCCCTGGCCACTCAAGGCACTCACCCAAGCCAGAGAGGGTGCACTCTGGCTGGGGAAACAGATTCAATCTCTGCTGTGGTGGAGCTCTGAAAAAAAAAAAACGCGAAACCTCCAGGAAAAGACGGCCCGGTTTCTCTGAAAAGTGCATCCCAGGCAGGGTGCGGGTCTCATGGGCACGAATAAAGCCCGATGCCCGTGGGTGATGTTGGCCCTGGCCACTCAAGGCACTCACCCAAGCCAGAGAGGGTGCACTCTGGCTGGGGAAGCAGATTCAATCTCTGCTGTGGTGGAGCTCTGAAAAAAAAAAAAAACGCGAAACCTCCAGGAAAAGACGGCCCGATTTCTCTGAAAAGTGCATCCCAGGCAGGGTGCGGGGTCTCCTGGGCACGAATAAAGCCCGATGCCCACCTTGAAACGGAGCCTGGGCTCGACTCTGAAGTCCAGATCTCGAAAAACGACAGAGTCCAAAAAGGTGCGGTGGCTCCAAACCTCCATGCCCTCAGACCTCCCTGGCCAGCCCAGGGAGGGTGGCCCGTCCTGGGCCAGACTCAGATTTCCCCCGCCACCCCTGGAGCTCCGCCTGGAGCGAAGACGGTCCTAAAACGGACCATGGGGCTCTTGTAGAGGATGAGGGAGGGAGAGAGGGGCCTTCAGAGAGCCCCTTGGCCGGCTTGACTCTGGAGTCGAATTTGGAAAAATAGACAAAGTCCATAAACGTGCTGTTGGTTCGGACCTCCAGGGCACTCAAGGCACTCACCCAAGCCAGAGAGGGTGCACTCTGGCTGGGGAAGAGGATTCAATCTCTGCTGTGGTGGAGCTCTGAAAAACACGAGAACCTCCAGGAAAAGGCGGCCCGGTTTCTCTGAAAAGTGCATCCCAGGCAGGGTGCGGGTCTCCTGGGCAAGAACGAAGCCCAATGCCCACCTTGAAACGGAGCCTGGGCTCGACTCTGAAGCCCAGATCTCGAAAAACGACAGAGTACAAAAAATGTGCGGTGGCTCCAAACCTCCATGCCCTCAGACCTCCCTGGCCAGCCCAGGGAGGGTGGCCCGTCCTGGGCCAGATTCAGATTCGCCCGCCACCCCTGGAGCTCCGCCTGGAGCGAAGACGGTCCTAAAACGGGCCTTCGGGGATGTATGAGAGAGGGGAAGCGTGGTGGTGGCAAACACAGAGGACCCCCTACCAGCGATCAGACCGTCGTGAGTCCCACTCAGAGTCACTCTGGGTGGGCATGTAAAAATCCAGATTACGCCGCGCTGGAGCTCTGGAAGTTACGAGACCTCCAGGAAAAGACAGGCTGGTTTTCTGAAAAGTGCACCCCAGGCAGGGTGCATCTTTTCCTGGGCACGAGCCCAGCGCACATGGTGTGGTGGTCCGGCTCTGGTGCCAAAGTTTGGGGGAAAAAATAGACAGAGTCCAATAACGTGGTGTGGTTCCAAAGCTCCATGCCCTCAGACCTCCCTGGCCAGCCCAGGGAGGGTGGCCCGTCCTGGGCCAGATTCAGATTTGCCCGCCACCCCTGGAGCTCCGCCTGGAGCGAAGACGGTCCTAAAACGGGCCTTCGGGGATGTATGAGAGAGGGGGAAGCGTGGTGGTGGCAAACACAGAGGACCCCTACCAGCGATCAGACCGTCGTGAGTCCCACTCAGACTCACTCTGGGTGGGCATATAAAATCCAGACTACGCCCCGTCGGAGCTCTGGAAGTACGAGACCTCCAGGAAAAGACAGGCTGGTTTTCTGAAAAGTGCACCCCAGGCAGGGTGCATCTTTCCTGGGCACGAGCCCGGCGCACGTGGCGGGGTCCGGCTCTGGTGCCAAAAAAATTGAGAAAAATCGACTAAGTCCAATGGCGTGACGTGGGTTCAAAGCTCCATGGTCTCAGACCTCCCTGGCCAGCCCAGGGAGGGTGGCCCGTCCTGGGCCAGAGTCAGATTCGCCCGACACCCCCTGGAGCTCGACCTGGAGGGAAGACGGTCCTAAAACGGGCCTTCGGGGCTGTATGGAAGAGGGCAAGTGTGGTGGTGCAAAACACAGAGCACCCCCTACCATTGATCAGACCGTCGTGAGTCCCACTCAGACTCGCTCTGGGTGGGCATATAAAATCCAGACTACGCCCCCCCCGTCGGAGCTCTGGAAGTACGAGACCTCCAGGAAAAGACAGGCCGGT
>NC_142770.1:52758785-52766285 GCF_988280905.1 Pimephales promelas | reverse complement strand
CACCCCAGGCCCAGAGTGTGGAGCCCCAACTCGGCTTATTTTTTTTAAAATTATTATTATTATTATTATTATTATTATTTTTTTAATCTTATTTTATTTTATTTTTTTCAATTTTTCGGGATGCACCGGGTAGAAGTTCAAACTTCAACCGCCGTGGGGGTCCCTGGCCAGCGTTCTGGTTCTCCGAAGTGGGGCTGAGGGGGTCCAGGCGGGTGCCCCCTGGTCCCCCCCGACGTGTTAGGGGGCGAGCGGTGGGTCTCCCCCAAGCCCAAAGCCCCGGTTCCCAGAGTCGGGTAAACTGCGCGACTAACAATGACTCTCTTAAGGTAGTCAGAAACCGGTGTGAGTGGTGTGGAAAGCCGATTCGGGGCTCCACGCTCTGGGCACAGGGGGATCTCCTAGTGGTGCCCCCCAGGCCCAGAGTGTGGAGCCCCAACTCGGCTTATTTTTATTTTTATTATTATTTTTTTTTTTTATTTAATTATTATTTTGGGATTATTAGACTGGGTAGAAGTTGCAACTTCAAACGGGCATATCTCCGGAACCAAGCCGAGTTGGGGCCCCATACACCCGGCGTGGGGGGCCCTCCTAGAGGCCCCCAATACCCCCGAGTGTGGAGCCCCAACTCGGCTTACTTTTCGAGTTACAGCCGGTCAAAGTTGAAACTTTAAAGGGCCATATCTCCGGAACCAAGCCGAGTTGGGGCCCCATACACCCGGCGTGGGGGGCCCTCCTAGAGGCCCCCAATACCACCGAGTGTGGAGCCCCAACTCGGCTCACTTTTCGAGTTACAGCCGGTCAAAGTTGAAACTTTAAAGGGCCATATCTCCGGAACCAAGCCGAGTTGGGGCCCCATACACCCGGCGTGGGGGGCCCTCCTAGAGGCCCCCAATACCCCCGAGTGTGGAGCCCCAACTCGGCTCACTTTTCGAGTTACAGCCGGTCAAAGTTGAAACTTTAAAGGGCCATATCTCCGGAACCAAGCCGAGTTGGGGCCCCATACACCCGGCGTGGGGGGCCCTCCCAGAGGCCCCCAATACCCCCGAGTGTGGAGCCCCAACTCGGCTTACTTTTCGAGTTACACCCGGTCAAAGCTGGACAGGAAGTGGCCGTATCTCGGGACCGGAAGGTCCCCGTGGCTCGGGACGGCGGGAGGAGCAAGGTCCCCGAGAGCGGGCCCCGCACCCGCCGCCGCGAGCCGCTGGGACCTCCCGGTCCCGAGATGGGCCCCGTTACGCGCGGGCGACTTTCGGAGAAAACGGCCCGTATCTCGGAGAGGGGAGGTCCCAGCGGCTCGCCCTTTCGGGTGTCGGGGGCTCCCCACGGGCCCTCTCGGACCCCGCCTGCCCCGGGCCCCTGGGACCTTTCCTTCCCGGGCGCCCCCCCGACACGTCGGGCCCCTTTTCTCCGGGACCCGGGGGCCCCGGAGCTCGGGGGCGGGCTCTTTGCGAGGGGCCCGCCGGGACGCCACACTTGACCCGAGTCCGGTGTCTCTGGGCCGCCGGGTCCCCGAGCTACGGGCGTTCGAATTCGGGGCCCGAAAATCCCTCAAAGTCCGAAAACGTGCAGTGGGCGGGGACTTCCGGGGCCCCGGAGGCTCTGACGGCACACCCAGGGAGGTGCACCGTCCTCGGGCACGGCCAGGTGGCCCCCCCGGGGTCCTGGAAGTCCCCCCGCCCCCCGGAGACACCCACACCCACACCCACCCACCCACCGGACGGGAAGATTCCGTTTTTCGCCGATATCTCGAAAACGGCCGGGCGAAAAAATTTCAAACTCGGGTCTTCCGTAGGCCTCGGGGGGCCCTATCCAAAGAGGCCACCCGCGTCCCCGGGGGCCTCGGGGTCAGGGAGTTAGGCCCGGTCAAAGGCGCGGCGTTTTTGGCTTATATCTCGCGAACCCCCGGGCCAATCTTCCCCAAACTCGAATCGACCGTAGTGCCGGACGGGGCCTTTCGAAAGAGCCCACCCACGAGGTCCAACTCGCCCGGGTCCCCGAGTTATAGCCGTTCAAAGTCGGGGGTCCCGGCGAACGGCGATCCGGTAGGGGGCGTCCCCGGGGCCCGCCGCCGCCCTGGTTCGAGCGAGGGCCCCCGTGGGACCTCGCCACCCAAATTTGAGCTCTCTGGGCCTTCGCGTCGCGGAGATACGGGCGATTTTCTCCCGGGATCGTGACGTCATCGGCGGGCGCCATTTCAGAGCGCGGCCGAGGGTTTTCGGCCGATATCTCCGCGAATACTCGACCAAAAACGACGAAACGCATATGGACGCGTTCAGCTCGGCGAGACGGTTCGAATGAGCCCGGCCTCGGCCGGGCACGTCGAGTTTTCGGCGAGATATTTGCGTTTTTCCGCTTCCGGGGCGCTTTGGGGGCCCGTATCTCGGGCCCCCGGGGGCCCACGGGGCTGGGGGCGGTCTCATTCGAAAGGTCTCGTCCCGTTCTCCAGCCGACAAAAATTTGGCGTCGATCGGAGCCGCCTTCGGAGAGCTACGGTCGTTTGAAGCCCCGTGCGGTGGGGTTACCGTCCTTCAAACAGCCGCCGCTCGCAGGGGGAGTCCCGGGGAGGCATGGTTGCCTGTATGACTTGGGCTTAGAGCACCCAGCCCCGCGCTCCTGGAGGAACCTCCGGTGCACAGGGTCTGCTGCAACCAGCCACGTGGGTTCTGAGGGGTAGGGGAGCGTGCGCTCTCCTCCCCGGGCGGGCGGCCGGGCCCTGGGGGCTCGCGCCTCCACGGAGGGACCTCGCTCCCGGGGCTTCGTCCCCGGGGCTCGGGGACTCCGTGGCGGCTCGGCCCCCGGGGTTCGACCCCGCTCGCTCGCTCCAAAACCCAAGTCCAAAACGTGGGGTTGCACGGGAGCTCCGGGCGCGACGGGTCTCCACGCACGGCCCCGGGGAGGGAGCTCCGACCCGGGCCGGAGGCAGATTCGCCCCCCGCCCCCCGGCTGTCCGCCCGGAGCCGAGACGGTCCTAAAACGGGCCTTGGGGGTGATGTAGAAGGGTAACGCTCACACAACCAGGACTCACACAAACCGATCTGCATCCCAGGCAGGGTGCGGGTCTCCTGGGCACGAATAAAGCCCGATGCCCCGTGGGTGATGTTGGCCCTGGCCACTCAAGGCACTCACCCAAGCCAGAGAGGGTGCACTCTGGCTGGGGAAGCAGATTCAATCTCTGCTGTGGTGGAGCTCTGGAAAAACGCCAAACCTCCAGGAAAAGACGGCCCGGTTTCTCTGAAAAGTGCATCCCAGGCAGGGTGCGGGTCTCATGGGCACGAATAAAGCCCGATGCCCGTGGGTGATGTTGGCCCTGGCCACTCAAGGCACTCACCCAAGCCAGAGAGGGTGCACTCTGGCTGGGGAAGCAGATTCAATCTCTGCTGTGGTGGAGCTCTGGAAAAAACGCGAAACCTCCAGGAAAAGACGGCCCGATTTCTCTGAAAAGTGCATCCCAGGCAGGGTGCGGGTCTCCTGGGCACGAATAAAGCCCGATGCCCCGTGGGTGATGTTGGCCCTGGCCACTCAAGGCACTCACCCAAGCCAGAGAGGGTGCACTCTGGCTGGGGAAGCAGATTCAATCTCTGCTGTGGTGGAGCTCTGGAAAAACGCGAAACCTCCAGGAAAAGACGGCCCGGTTTCTCTGAAAAGTGCATCCCAGGCAGGGTGCGGGTCTCATGGGCACGAATAAAGCCCGATGCCCGTGGGTGATGTTGGCCCTGGCCACTCAAGGCACTCACCCAAGCCAGAGAGGGTGCACTCTGGCTGGGGAAACAGATTCAATCTCTGCTGTGGTGGAGCTCTGAAAAAAAAAAAACGCGAAACCTCCAGGAAAAGACGGCCCGGTTTCTCTGAAAAGTGCATCCCAGGCAGGGTGCGGGTCTCATGGGCACGAATAAAGCCCGATGCCCGTGGGTGATGTTGGCCCTGGCCACTCAAGGCACTCACCCAAGCCAGAGAGGGTGCACTCTGGCTGGGGAAGCAGATTCAATCTCTGCTGTGGTGGAGCTCTGAAAAAAAAAAAAAACGCGAAACCTCCAGGAAAAGACGGCCCGATTTCTCTGAAAAGTGCATCCCAGGCAGGGTGCGGGGTCTCCTGGGCACGAATAAAGCCCGATGCCCACCTTGAAACGGAGCCTGGGCTCGACTCTGAAGTCCAGATCTCGAAAAACGACAGAGTCCAAAAAGGTGCGGTGGCTCCAAACCTCCATGCCCTCAGACCTCCCTGGCCAGCCCAGGGAGGGTGGCCCGTCCTGGGCCAGACTCAGATTTCCCCCGCCACCCCTGGAGCTCCGCCTGGAGCGAAGACGGTCCTAAAACGGACCATGGGGCTCTTGTAGAGGATGAGGGAGGGAGAGAGGGGCCTTCAGAGAGCCCCTTGGCCGGCTTGACTCTGGAGTCGAATTTGGAAAAATAGACAAAGTCCATAAACGTGCTGTTGGTTCGGACCTCCAGGGCACTCAAGGCACTCACCCAAGCCAGAGAGGGTGCACTCTGGCTGGGGAAGAGGATTCAATCTCTGCTGTGGTGGAGCTCTGAAAAACACGAGAACCTCCAGGAAAAGGCGGCCCGGTTTCTCTGAAAAGTGCATCCCAGGCAGGGTGCGGGTCTCCTGGGCAAGAACGAAGCCCAATGCCCACCTTGAAACGGAGCCTGGGCTCGACTCTGAAGCCCAGATCTCGAAAAACGACAGAGTACAAAAAATGTGCGGTGGCTCCAAACCTCCATGCCCTCAGACCTCCCTGGCCAGCCCAGGGAGGGTGGCCCGTCCTGGGCCAGATTCAGATTCGCCCGCCACCCCTGGAGCTCCGCCTGGAGCGAAGACGGTCCTAAAACGGGCCTTCGGGGATGTATGAGAGAGGGGAAGCGTGGTGGTGGCAAACACAGAGGACCCCCTACCAGCGATCAGACCGTCGTGAGTCCCACTCAGAGTCACTCTGGGTGGGCATGTAAAAATCCAGATTACGCCGCGCTGGAGCTCTGGAAGTTACGAGACCTCCAGGAAAAGACAGGCTGGTTTTCTGAAAAGTGCACCCCAGGCAGGGTGCATCTTTTCCTGGGCACGAGCCCAGCGCACATGGTGTGGTGGTCCGGCTCTGGTGCCAAAGTTTGGGGGAAAAAATAGACAGAGTCCAATAACGTGGTGTGGTTCCAAAGCTCCATGCCCTCAGACCTCCCTGGCCAGCCCAGGGAGGGTGGCCCGTCCTGGGCCAGATTCAGATTTGCCCGCCACCCCTGGAGCTCCGCCTGGAGCGAAGACGGTCCTAAAACGGGCCTTCGGGGATGTATGAGAGAGGGGGAAGCGTGGTGGTGGCAAACACAGAGGACCCCTACCAGCGATCAGACCGTCGTGAGTCCCACTCAGACTCACTCTGGGTGGGCATATAAAATCCAGACTACGCCCCGTCGGAGCTCTGGAAGTACGAGACCTCCAGGAAAAGACAGGCTGGTTTTCTGAAAAGTGCACCCCAGGCAGGGTGCATCTTTCCTGGGCACGAGCCCGGCGCACGTGGCGGGGTCCGGCTCTGGTGCCAAAAAAATTGAGAAAAATCGACTAAGTCCAATGGCGTGACGTGGGTTCAAAGCTCCATGGTCTCAGACCTCCCTGGCCAGCCCAGGGAGGGTGGCCCGTCCTGGGCCAGAGTCAGATTCGCCCGACACCCCCTGGAGCTCGACCTGGAGGGAAGACGGTCCTAAAACGGGCCTTCGGGGCTGTATGGAAGAGGGCAAGTGTGGTGGTGCAAAACACAGAGCACCCCCTACCATTGATCAGACCGTCGTGAGTCCCACTCAGACTCGCTCTGGGTGGGCATATAAAATCCAGACTACGCCCCCCCCGTCGGAGCTCTGGAAGTACGAGACCTCCAGGAAAAGACAGGCCGGTTTTATGTAAAGTGCACCCCAGGCAGGGTGCGTCTTTCCTGGGCACGAGCCCGGCGCGCGTGGCGGGGTCCGGCTCTGGTGCCAAAAAATTTGAGTAAAATCGACTAAGTCCAATGACGTGGTGTGGTTCCAAAGCTCCATGGTCTCAGACCTCCCTGGCCAGCCCAGGGAGGGTGGCCCCGTCCTGGGCCAGAGTCAGATTCGCCCGACACCCCCTGGAGCTCGACCTGGAGGGAAGACGGTCCTAAAACGGGCCTTCGGGGCTGTATGGAAGAGGGCAAGTGTGGTGGTGCAAAACACAGAGCACCCCCTACCATTGATCAGACCGTCGTGAGTCCCACTCAGACTCGCTCTGGGTGGGCATATAAAATCCAGACTGCGCCCCCGTCGGAGCTCTGGAAGTACGAGACCTCCAGGAAAAGACGGGCTGGTTTTATGGAAAAAGTGCACCCCAGGCATATGCTTGTCGAACGGTCGGTCTGGGTAAACGGCGAGTGTCCGTGCTGTTGCGTGCGAACGAGATTCCCAATGCTAACGAACCTCCCCCGGCTGGCGACCGGGGAGAGCGCCTCGTTTTCGGGCACGAGCGAATGCGTCTGCCTGGCGGAGCCCCCGTCGGTGCCGAGGTGGTCCTGAGACGGGCCTTCGGGGTTTTGTCGAGGAAGGGGACAAGCGCCCCAATCGGACAAGGCGACGGGCTAAAAAATGGTGCTCGGTATCGGTTTCTGACATCCAGGCGGGGATGCGTCATCTGGGGTCGGCAGGCAGGCAGGCAGGCGGTCACCAGGGCGCTCTGGAGGAAAAGGCCCCCCTCCGGAAAAAAAGGACAGAGTCCGTAAACGTGAAGTCGAAAGAGTTCCCCAGGGCCGGCCCGTCTCCATGGCCGGTGACCTGGGTGGGTGCCTCGGACCCGGGGCGAGACGGTATCGGTGGGCGTGAACGGAGCACCCGTCGGTGCCGAGACGGTCCTAAAACGGGCCTTCGGGGTTTTGTCGAGGAAGGGGACGAGAGCCCCGCTCGGACAAGGTGACGGACCAAAAAAAAAAGCGTTGCTCGGTATCGGTTTCCGACATCCTGGGGAGGATGCGTCGTCTGGGGTCGGCAGGCAGGCGGTAACCAGGGCGCTCTGGAGGAAAAGGCCCCCCTCCGGAAAAAAGGGACAGAGTCCCTAAACGTGAAGTCGAAAGAGTTTACCAGGACGGCCCGCCTCCCGGGCCGGTCACCCGGGAGGGCGCTTCGTGCCCGGGGCGAGACGGTATCGGTGGGCGCGGCGGAGCTTCCGTCGGTGCCAAGACGGTCCTAAAACGGGCCTTCGGGGTTTTGTCGAGGAGGGGACAAACGCCCCGCTCGGACAAGGTAACGGATCTCCGTGTGACGGGCGCCTCCGGGTTGCCCACCCCCGGGGCCCGAGAGGAGCGCACCCCCTCCTCCCGGGCCGTCGACGCGAGGGGTGTTTAGCCTGATCGATTGGAACTTCGGACGCGCCTGGGGACGGCCCCTGCCCGGTCGAGAGACCGCTATGGGCAGCTTGCTCCTCCCCGCTCTGCGCGTCGACTCTAGACGCGGCCTCCCTCCGGGGAAAGCAGGCCGCGTCGACCTCGGGAGACTCAGAAGACCCGTCTG
>NC_142770.1:52743785-52748785 GCF_988280905.1 Pimephales promelas | reverse complement strand
ACCGTCCTCGGGCACGGCCAGGTGGCCCCCCCGGGGTCCTGGAAGTCCCCCCGCCCCCCGGAGACACCCACACCCACACCCACCCACCCACCGGACGGGAAGATTCCGTTTTTCGCCGATATCTCGAAAACGGCCGGGCGAAAAAATTTCAAACTCGGGTCTTCCGTAGGCCTCGGGGGGCCCTATCCAAAGAGGCCACCCGCGTCCCCGGGGGCCTCGGGGTCAGGGAGTTAGGCCCGGTCAAAGGCGCGGCGTTTTTGGCTTATATCTCGCGAACCCCCGGGCCAATCTTCCCCAAACTCGAATCGACCGTAGTGCCGGACGGGGCCTTTCGAAAGAGCCCACCCACGAGGTCCAACTCGCCCGGGTCCCCGAGTTATAGCCGTTCAAAGTCGGGGGTCCCGGCGAACGGCGATCCGGTAGGGGGCGTCCCCGGGGCCCGCCGCCGCCCTGGTTCGAGCGAGGGCCCCCGTGGGACCTCGCCACCCAAATTTGAGCTCTCTGGGCCTTCGCGTCGCGGAGATACGGGCGATTTTCTCCCGGGATCGTGACGTCATCGGCGGGCGCCATTTCAGAGCGCGGCCGAGGGTTTTCGGCCGATATCTCCGCGAATACTCGACCAAAAACGACGAAACGCATATGGACGCGTTCAGCTCGGCGAGACGGTTCGAATGAGCCCGGCCTCGGCCGGGCACGTCGAGTTTTCGGCGAGATATTTGCGTTTTTCCGCTTCCGGGGCGCTTTGGGGGCCCGTATCTCGGGCCCCCGGGGGCCCACGGGGCTGGGGGCGGTCTCATTCGAAAGGTCTCGTCCCGTTCTCCAGCCGACAAAAATTTGGCGTCGATCGGAGCCGCCTTCGGAGAGCTACGGTCGTTTGAAGCCCCGTGCGGTGGGGTTACCGTCCTTCAAACAGCCGCCGCTCGCAGGGGGAGTCCCGGGGAGGCATGGTTGCCTGTATGACTTGGGCTTAGAGCACCCAGCCCCGCGCTCCTGGAGGAACCTCCGGTGCACAGGGTCTGCTGCAACCAGCCACGTGGGTTCTGAGGGGTAGGGGAGCGTGCGCTCTCCTCCCCGGGCGGGCGGCCGGGCCCTGGGGGCTCGCGCCTCCACGGAGGGACCTCGCTCCCGGGGCTTCGTCCCCGGGGCTCGGGGACTCCGTGGCGGCTCGGCCCCCGGGGTTCGACCCCGCTCGCTCGCTCCAAAACCCAAGTCCAAAACGTGGGGTTGCACGGGAGCTCCGGGCGCGACGGGTCTCCACGCACGGCCCCGGGGAGGGAGCTCCGACCCGGGCCGGAGGCAGATTCGCCCCCCGCCCCCCGGCTGTCCGCCCGGAGCCGAGACGGTCCTAAAACGGGCCTTGGGGGTGATGTAGAAGGGTAACGCTCACACAACCAGGACTCACACAAACCGATCTGCATCCCAGGCAGGGTGCGGGTCTCCTGGGCACGAATAAAGCCCGATGCCCCGTGGGTGATGTTGGCCCTGGCCACTCAAGGCACTCACCCAAGCCAGAGAGGGTGCACTCTGGCTGGGGAAGCAGATTCAATCTCTGCTGTGGTGGAGCTCTGGAAAAACGCCAAACCTCCAGGAAAAGACGGCCCGGTTTCTCTGAAAAGTGCATCCCAGGCAGGGTGCGGGTCTCATGGGCACGAATAAAGCCCGATGCCCGTGGGTGATGTTGGCCCTGGCCACTCAAGGCACTCACCCAAGCCAGAGAGGGTGCACTCTGGCTGGGGAAGCAGATTCAATCTCTGCTGTGGTGGAGCTCTGGAAAAAACGCGAAACCTCCAGGAAAAGACGGCCCGATTTCTCTGAAAAGTGCATCCCAGGCAGGGTGCGGGTCTCCTGGGCACGAATAAAGCCCGATGCCCCGTGGGTGATGTTGGCCCTGGCCACTCAAGGCACTCACCCAAGCCAGAGAGGGTGCACTCTGGCTGGGGAAGCAGATTCAATCTCTGCTGTGGTGGAGCTCTGGAAAAACGCGAAACCTCCAGGAAAAGACGGCCCGGTTTCTCTGAAAAGTGCATCCCAGGCAGGGTGCGGGTCTCATGGGCACGAATAAAGCCCGATGCCCGTGGGTGATGTTGGCCCTGGCCACTCAAGGCACTCACCCAAGCCAGAGAGGGTGCACTCTGGCTGGGGAAACAGATTCAATCTCTGCTGTGGTGGAGCTCTGAAAAAAAAAAAACGCGAAACCTCCAGGAAAAGACGGCCCGGTTTCTCTGAAAAGTGCATCCCAGGCAGGGTGCGGGTCTCATGGGCACGAATAAAGCCCGATGCCCGTGGGTGATGTTGGCCCTGGCCACTCAAGGCACTCACCCAAGCCAGAGAGGGTGCACTCTGGCTGGGGAAGCAGATTCAATCTCTGCTGTGGTGGAGCTCTGAAAAAAAAAAAAAACGCGAAACCTCCAGGAAAAGACGGCCCGATTTCTCTGAAAAGTGCATCCCAGGCAGGGTGCGGGGTCTCCTGGGCACGAATAAAGCCCGATGCCCACCTTGAAACGGAGCCTGGGCTCGACTCTGAAGTCCAGATCTCGAAAAACGACAGAGTCCAAAAAGGTGCGGTGGCTCCAAACCTCCATGCCCTCAGACCTCCCTGGCCAGCCCAGGGAGGGTGGCCCGTCCTGGGCCAGACTCAGATTTCCCCCGCCACCCCTGGAGCTCCGCCTGGAGCGAAGACGGTCCTAAAACGGACCATGGGGCTCTTGTAGAGGATGAGGGAGGGAGAGAGGGGCCTTCAGAGAGCCCCTTGGCCGGCTTGACTCTGGAGTCGAATTTGGAAAAATAGACAAAGTCCATAAACGTGCTGTTGGTTCGGACCTCCAGGGCACTCAAGGCACTCACCCAAGCCAGAGAGGGTGCACTCTGGCTGGGGAAGAGGATTCAATCTCTGCTGTGGTGGAGCTCTGAAAAACACGAGAACCTCCAGGAAAAGGCGGCCCGGTTTCTCTGAAAAGTGCATCCCAGGCAGGGTGCGGGTCTCCTGGGCAAGAACGAAGCCCAATGCCCACCTTGAAACGGAGCCTGGGCTCGACTCTGAAGCCCAGATCTCGAAAAACGACAGAGTACAAAAAATGTGCGGTGGCTCCAAACCTCCATGCCCTCAGACCTCCCTGGCCAGCCCAGGGAGGGTGGCCCGTCCTGGGCCAGATTCAGATTCGCCCGCCACCCCTGGAGCTCCGCCTGGAGCGAAGACGGTCCTAAAACGGGCCTTCGGGGATGTATGAGAGAGGGGAAGCGTGGTGGTGGCAAACACAGAGGACCCCCTACCAGCGATCAGACCGTCGTGAGTCCCACTCAGAGTCACTCTGGGTGGGCATGTAAAAATCCAGATTACGCCGCGCTGGAGCTCTGGAAGTTACGAGACCTCCAGGAAAAGACAGGCTGGTTTTCTGAAAAGTGCACCCCAGGCAGGGTGCATCTTTTCCTGGGCACGAGCCCAGCGCACATGGTGTGGTGGTCCGGCTCTGGTGCCAAAGTTTGGGGGAAAAAATAGACAGAGTCCAATAACGTGGTGTGGTTCCAAAGCTCCATGCCCTCAGACCTCCCTGGCCAGCCCAGGGAGGGTGGCCCGTCCTGGGCCAGATTCAGATTTGCCCGCCACCCCTGGAGCTCCGCCTGGAGCGAAGACGGTCCTAAAACGGGCCTTCGGGGATGTATGAGAGAGGGGGAAGCGTGGTGGTGGCAAACACAGAGGACCCCTACCAGCGATCAGACCGTCGTGAGTCCCACTCAGACTCACTCTGGGTGGGCATATAAAATCCAGACTACGCCCCGTCGGAGCTCTGGAAGTACGAGACCTCCAGGAAAAGACAGGCTGGTTTTCTGAAAAGTGCACCCCAGGCAGGGTGCATCTTTCCTGGGCACGAGCCCGGCGCACGTGGCGGGGTCCGGCTCTGGTGCCAAAAAAATTGAGAAAAATCGACTAAGTCCAATGGCGTGACGTGGGTTCAAAGCTCCATGGTCTCAGACCTCCCTGGCCAGCCCAGGGAGGGTGGCCCGTCCTGGGCCAGAGTCAGATTCGCCCGACACCCCCTGGAGCTCGACCTGGAGGGAAGACGGTCCTAAAACGGGCCTTCGGGGCTGTATGGAAGAGGGCAAGTGTGGTGGTGCAAAACACAGAGCACCCCCTACCATTGATCAGACCGTCGTGAGTCCCACTCAGACTCGCTCTGGGTGGGCATATAAAATCCAGACTACGCCCCCCCCGTCGGAGCTCTGGAAGTACGAGACCTCCAGGAAAAGACAGGCCGGTTTTATGTAAAGTGCACCCCAGGCAGGGTGCGTCTTTCCTGGGCACGAGCCCGGCGCGCGTGGCGGGGTCCGGCTCTGGTGCCAAAAAATTTGAGTAAAATCGACTAAGTCCAATGACGTGGTGTGGTTCCAAAGCTCCATGGTCTCAGACCTCCCTGGCCAGCCCAGGGAGGGTGGCCCCGTCCTGGGCCAGAGTCAGATTCGCCCGACACCCCCTGGAGCTCGACCTGGAGGGAAGACGGTCCTAAAACGGGCCTTCGGGGCTGTATGGAAGAGGGCAAGTGTGGTGGTGCAAAACACAGAGCACCCCCTACCATTGATCAGACCGTCGTGAGTCCCACTCAGACTCGCTCTGGGTGGGCATATAAAATCCAGACTGCGCCCCCGTCGGAGCTCTGGAAGTACGAGACCTCCAGGAAAAGACGGGCTGGTTTTATGGAAAAAGTGCACCCCAGGCATATGCTTGTCGAACGGTCGGTCTGGGTAAACGGCGAGTGTCCGTGCTGTTGCGTGCGAACGAGATTCCCAATGCTAACGAACCTCCCCCGGCTGGCGACCGGGGAGAGCGCCTCGTTTTCGGGCACGAGCGAATGCGTCTGCCTGGCGGAGCCCCCGTCGGTGCCGAGGTGGTCCTGAGACGGGCCTTCGGGGTTTTGTCGAGGAAGGGGACAAGCGCCCCAATCGGACAAGGCGACGGGCTAAAAAATGGTGCTCGGTATCGGTTTCTGACATCCAGGCGGGGATGC
>NC_142770.1:52728785-52733785 GCF_988280905.1 Pimephales promelas | reverse complement strand
CAATACCACCGAGTGTGGAGCCCCAACTCGGCTCACTTTTCGAGTTACAGCCGGTCAAAGTTGAAACTTTAAAGGGCCATATCTCCGGAACCAAGCCGAGTTGGGGCCCCATACACCCGGCGTGGGGGGCCCTCCTAGAGGCCCCCAATACCCCCGAGTGTGGAGCCCCAACTCGGCTCACTTTTCGAGTTACAGCCGGTCAAAGTTGAAACTTTAAAGGGCCATATCTCCGGAACCAAGCCGAGTTGGGGCCCCATACACCCGGCGTGGGGGGCCCTCCCAGAGGCCCCCAATACCCCCGAGTGTGGAGCCCCAACTCGGCTTACTTTTCGAGTTACACCCGGTCAAAGCTGGACAGGAAGTGGCCGTATCTCGGGACCGGAAGGTCCCCGTGGCTCGGGACGGCGGGAGGAGCAAGGTCCCCGAGAGCGGGCCCCGCACCCGCCGCCGCGAGCCGCTGGGACCTCCCGGTCCCGAGATGGGCCCCGTTACGCGCGGGCGACTTTCGGAGAAAACGGCCCGTATCTCGGAGAGGGGAGGTCCCAGCGGCTCGCCCTTTCGGGTGTCGGGGGCTCCCCACGGGCCCTCTCGGACCCCGCCTGCCCCGGGCCCCTGGGACCTTTCCTTCCCGGGCGCCCCCCCGACACGTCGGGCCCCTTTTCTCCGGGACCCGGGGGCCCCGGAGCTCGGGGGCGGGCTCTTTGCGAGGGGCCCGCCGGGACGCCACACTTGACCCGAGTCCGGTGTCTCTGGGCCGCCGGGTCCCCGAGCTACGGGCGTTCGAATTCGGGGCCCGAAAATCCCTCAAAGTCCGAAAACGTGCAGTGGGCGGGGACTTCCGGGGCCCCGGAGGCTCTGACGGCACACCCAGGGAGGTGCACCGTCCTCGGGCACGGCCAGGTGGCCCCCCCGGGGTCCTGGAAGTCCCCCCGCCCCCCGGAGACACCCACACCCACACCCACCCACCCACCGGACGGGAAGATTCCGTTTTTCGCCGATATCTCGAAAACGGCCGGGCGAAAAAATTTCAAACTCGGGTCTTCCGTAGGCCTCGGGGGGCCCTATCCAAAGAGGCCACCCGCGTCCCCGGGGGCCTCGGGGTCAGGGAGTTAGGCCCGGTCAAAGGCGCGGCGTTTTTGGCTTATATCTCGCGAACCCCCGGGCCAATCTTCCCCAAACTCGAATCGACCGTAGTGCCGGACGGGGCCTTTCGAAAGAGCCCACCCACGAGGTCCAACTCGCCCGGGTCCCCGAGTTATAGCCGTTCAAAGTCGGGGGTCCCGGCGAACGGCGATCCGGTAGGGGGCGTCCCCGGGGCCCGCCGCCGCCCTGGTTCGAGCGAGGGCCCCCGTGGGACCTCGCCACCCAAATTTGAGCTCTCTGGGCCTTCGCGTCGCGGAGATACGGGCGATTTTCTCCCGGGATCGTGACGTCATCGGCGGGCGCCATTTCAGAGCGCGGCCGAGGGTTTTCGGCCGATATCTCCGCGAATACTCGACCAAAAACGACGAAACGCATATGGACGCGTTCAGCTCGGCGAGACGGTTCGAATGAGCCCGGCCTCGGCCGGGCACGTCGAGTTTTCGGCGAGATATTTGCGTTTTTCCGCTTCCGGGGCGCTTTGGGGGCCCGTATCTCGGGCCCCCGGGGGCCCACGGGGCTGGGGGCGGTCTCATTCGAAAGGTCTCGTCCCGTTCTCCAGCCGACAAAAATTTGGCGTCGATCGGAGCCGCCTTCGGAGAGCTACGGTCGTTTGAAGCCCCGTGCGGTGGGGTTACCGTCCTTCAAACAGCCGCCGCTCGCAGGGGGAGTCCCGGGGAGGCATGGTTGCCTGTATGACTTGGGCTTAGAGCACCCAGCCCCGCGCTCCTGGAGGAACCTCCGGTGCACAGGGTCTGCTGCAACCAGCCACGTGGGTTCTGAGGGGTAGGGGAGCGTGCGCTCTCCTCCCCGGGCGGGCGGCCGGGCCCTGGGGGCTCGCGCCTCCACGGAGGGACCTCGCTCCCGGGGCTTCGTCCCCGGGGCTCGGGGACTCCGTGGCGGCTCGGCCCCCGGGGTTCGACCCCGCTCGCTCGCTCCAAAACCCAAGTCCAAAACGTGGGGTTGCACGGGAGCTCCGGGCGCGACGGGTCTCCACGCACGGCCCCGGGGAGGGAGCTCCGACCCGGGCCGGAGGCAGATTCGCCCCCCGCCCCCCGGCTGTCCGCCCGGAGCCGAGACGGTCCTAAAACGGGCCTTGGGGGTGATGTAGAAGGGTAACGCTCACACAACCAGGACTCACACAAACCGATCTGCATCCCAGGCAGGGTGCGGGTCTCCTGGGCACGAATAAAGCCCGATGCCCCGTGGGTGATGTTGGCCCTGGCCACTCAAGGCACTCACCCAAGCCAGAGAGGGTGCACTCTGGCTGGGGAAGCAGATTCAATCTCTGCTGTGGTGGAGCTCTGGAAAAACGCCAAACCTCCAGGAAAAGACGGCCCGGTTTCTCTGAAAAGTGCATCCCAGGCAGGGTGCGGGTCTCATGGGCACGAATAAAGCCCGATGCCCGTGGGTGATGTTGGCCCTGGCCACTCAAGGCACTCACCCAAGCCAGAGAGGGTGCACTCTGGCTGGGGAAGCAGATTCAATCTCTGCTGTGGTGGAGCTCTGGAAAAAACGCGAAACCTCCAGGAAAAGACGGCCCGATTTCTCTGAAAAGTGCATCCCAGGCAGGGTGCGGGTCTCCTGGGCACGAATAAAGCCCGATGCCCCGTGGGTGATGTTGGCCCTGGCCACTCAAGGCACTCACCCAAGCCAGAGAGGGTGCACTCTGGCTGGGGAAGCAGATTCAATCTCTGCTGTGGTGGAGCTCTGGAAAAACGCGAAACCTCCAGGAAAAGACGGCCCGGTTTCTCTGAAAAGTGCATCCCAGGCAGGGTGCGGGTCTCATGGGCACGAATAAAGCCCGATGCCCGTGGGTGATGTTGGCCCTGGCCACTCAAGGCACTCACCCAAGCCAGAGAGGGTGCACTCTGGCTGGGGAAACAGATTCAATCTCTGCTGTGGTGGAGCTCTGAAAAAAAAAAAACGCGAAACCTCCAGGAAAAGACGGCCCGGTTTCTCTGAAAAGTGCATCCCAGGCAGGGTGCGGGTCTCATGGGCACGAATAAAGCCCGATGCCCGTGGGTGATGTTGGCCCTGGCCACTCAAGGCACTCACCCAAGCCAGAGAGGGTGCACTCTGGCTGGGGAAGCAGATTCAATCTCTGCTGTGGTGGAGCTCTGAAAAAAAAAAAAAACGCGAAACCTCCAGGAAAAGACGGCCCGATTTCTCTGAAAAGTGCATCCCAGGCAGGGTGCGGGGTCTCCTGGGCACGAATAAAGCCCGATGCCCACCTTGAAACGGAGCCTGGGCTCGACTCTGAAGTCCAGATCTCGAAAAACGACAGAGTCCAAAAAGGTGCGGTGGCTCCAAACCTCCATGCCCTCAGACCTCCCTGGCCAGCCCAGGGAGGGTGGCCCGTCCTGGGCCAGACTCAGATTTCCCCCGCCACCCCTGGAGCTCCGCCTGGAGCGAAGACGGTCCTAAAACGGACCATGGGGCTCTTGTAGAGGATGAGGGAGGGAGAGAGGGGCCTTCAGAGAGCCCCTTGGCCGGCTTGACTCTGGAGTCGAATTTGGAAAAATAGACAAAGTCCATAAACGTGCTGTTGGTTCGGACCTCCAGGGCACTCAAGGCACTCACCCAAGCCAGAGAGGGTGCACTCTGGCTGGGGAAGAGGATTCAATCTCTGCTGTGGTGGAGCTCTGAAAAACACGAGAACCTCCAGGAAAAGGCGGCCCGGTTTCTCTGAAAAGTGCATCCCAGGCAGGGTGCGGGTCTCCTGGGCAAGAACGAAGCCCAATGCCCACCTTGAAACGGAGCCTGGGCTCGACTCTGAAGCCCAGATCTCGAAAAACGACAGAGTACAAAAAATGTGCGGTGGCTCCAAACCTCCATGCCCTCAGACCTCCCTGGCCAGCCCAGGGAGGGTGGCCCGTCCTGGGCCAGATTCAGATTCGCCCGCCACCCCTGGAGCTCCGCCTGGAGCGAAGACGGTCCTAAAACGGGCCTTCGGGGATGTATGAGAGAGGGGAAGCGTGGTGGTGGCAAACACAGAGGACCCCCTACCAGCGATCAGACCGTCGTGAGTCCCACTCAGAGTCACTCTGGGTGGGCATGTAAAAATCCAGATTACGCCGCGCTGGAGCTCTGGAAGTTACGAGACCTCCAGGAAAAGACAGGCTGGTTTTCTGAAAAGTGCACCCCAGGCAGGGTGCATCTTTTCCTGGGCACGAGCCCAGCGCACATGGTGTGGTGGTCCGGCTCTGGTGCCAAAGTTTGGGGGAAAAAATAGACAGAGTCCAATAACGTGGTGTGGTTCCAAAGCTCCATGCCCTCAGACCTCCCTGGCCAGCCCAGGGAGGGTGGCCCGTCCTGGGCCAGATTCAGATTTGCCCGCCACCCCTGGAGCTCCGCCTGGAGCGAAGACGGTCCTAAAACGGGCCTTCGGGGATGTATGAGAGAGGGGGAAGCGTGGTGGTGGCAAACACAGAGGACCCCTACCAGCGATCAGACCGTCGTGAGTCCCACTCAGACTCACTCTGGGTGGGCATATAAAATCCAGACTACGCCCCGTCGGAGCTCTGGAAGTACGAGACCTCCAGGAAAAGACAGGCTGGTTTTCTGAAAAGTGCACCCCAGGCAGGGTGCATCTTTCCTGGGCACGAGCCCGGCGCACGTGGCGGGGTCCGGCTCTGGTGCCAAAAAAATTGAGAAAAATCGACTAAGTCCAATGGCGTGACGTGGGTTCAAAGCTCCATGGTCTCAGACCTCCCTGGCCAGCCCAGGGAGGGTGGCCCGTCCTGGGCCAGAGTCAGATTCGCCCGACACCCCCTGGAGCTCGACCTGGAGGGAAGACGGTCCTAAAACGGGCCTTCGGGGCTGTATGGAAGAGGGCAAGTGTGGTGGTGCAAAACACA